>NW_026866492.1:0-8824 GCF_026571515.1 Ruditapes philippinarum | reverse complement strand
AAAAAACCGCAGAAAATTAAGCCTTTCTTGATGTCTACATGTATGTCGGAATATGTCAACTACATGTATTGTATAATTACATTACCATGTACCGTTATCAGCTTTTGTAGATGGGAATAATTTTTCTTTATGTATCCGTCATGAATAAAATATTAAAAAAATTACTTTTCTTGTTCTTTTTGTTTAAAAAAATATCATGTTTGATATTTTCGCTCACCCTAAGCTTGATTTATTTTTAAAAATAAAACTATTATAGTTTGACGGGTGCAATAAACATACCCTTTTGTATTTGTGCAATATATTGTGTCTAAGTGCGATATTACCATTGTTTATATTTCACACTTCATATCACATGCAGTATTACAATTTAATTGTTGTCATTGCATGTTGTTGGTTTTTGTTGATTAAATTTTTGTTTATTGCGTTCATTGAACGCCGCCTTTCCTTGTTGATCTTGTTTATCATATTTTATATACCGATACATTGTGATCACGATGAACACACATTATAAGCCGTCTGCATGTTTACCGGAAGTAATGTACATGTTACATCAACATATCTTTAAATGTTGTCTGTTTGTATCGGTTAAGTTTGTAAAAAAAAATTAAATTAAAACGCAGAAATAAAAAACATCAATGCGAGAATGATGACACCGCAGAAATAAGATACGCAGAAATTTAAAACCCCTTATTTTATACAAAATCGCAGAATTTTAAGCCCGCAGAAAAAAGTACTTATACGGTAAAGGTAAAAATCTGACATGTTTTTTTGGGGGGGTTTTTTTTCTGCTTTCACAAATACATTCTTACGTTTCTTCAGTTGTTCGTATTTCGTCCATAATAGTGTCAAAGAGATACGACGGTCTTAACAATACGAATACGAACGAGTAATAACCTCTTAACAACGATTTCTTTCTAATCAGTGACACATTTTCAGAAGCTAGGGATCATAGCAAATTTCGTCTTCTTTCAAGTAATTGAACATCTCTTCGAGGGGGATTAATGGTTCCATTCACTAATCTTTTGGCTACTTGCGCTATAGCCTTTATTTGACCTCCTGTCATATAAGTGATCATATTTTTTCTTGCAGCTACGGTGGCATCTTTTAACTGGATAAGAAAGTTAAGTTTACGGTACACTTGATACTGGTTCATGGTTGATTTCTCTTAGCGCTCACACTTTCTTACGTGTGTAAAGTTTCAGTTCAATGAGTACAGGGTAGACTACGTCATCTATTTGTGACAGGTTTTTGATCTTGGTCTGCACTGGTCACAATATAAAATATGTTGTTTTTCACTACTAGTTTAGCATACTTCTTCAACACTCTTGTATGCCCAAAAATGAAGTATTTATACATATAATAACAAGTCTTCATGACGCATAAACGCAAAATGGTGTCTTTACACTCTCCATTTTGATACTCTTTGCTGCCTTCTAACTCAGCAAAACATATAAACAAGACATCCTTTTCACTTTTATTACCTCGTTATATTTTAATATCACCTAAACAATGGATAAAATCAAACATCTTTGGTTGGGTTTTACGGCGTATAAGCTTGGGTAATGACAAATGGCGACATTCCCGTTCCACAGGTAGGGGCCGCCCCTCCAAACATTATTTTAAGCACGATCAGGTAAATAAGTAGATCCATCGATGTTTCGTAAGCTATTAATCAGATCTATTCTGCTTAAAATGTAAAATAAAATGATTCGCACATAGTTCAATGACAAAAATCATGACATATGTAATAAGATTGCATCAATTACTATTATTATATTTAACAAATTAAAAAATGCACATTAACAAAAGTAATGCAAGAACATTTACAATCAACAAGAGCATATGGAATACAAACAAAGACACAAATAGCAAAAATACATAATGATGTTTACAACAAAAGTCTGGCTGATGATGGAACAAGTTGTGTAATGTAATTACACCCACTGTCATTTAAAAACAATTTATCTATGTTATAACATTAATAAATAAATAATCGAAGATGACTTTAATGTCTGTGAGATATTATTATCTTGCGATGTTTTAACTTTAGAACTATAAGAATTTCAAAAATTATTAAAACTAAACATTAATTCCCAAGACCAAGGAAACTATTCACTGAATAACTCTGTCTAAACACTAAGTTAAAAATATTAGATTTAAACCATACTGTAAGATAAAAATGCATGTATTACTTTATGTCCACGCAACAGGTAAAACTATAACTGCTTGTGCAAGAGTCGTAGAGATTTTCCTACAATAATTGGATATATTCTTTTAATATCTCCTGATTCATTAACACTAAACTAACATTTTTATTTTATTAGACCATGTATAGTAAATACCTAAAAACTAACATTAGAGATGTCTGTTAATACAGTTTCGTGATAAAATATGAATTGTAAATGGAAAAAAGATGATAGAAAGTTAAATAAATTAAGAATTATTACAATTAAACATTAATTCCTTAGACCCAAGAAACTATTCACTGGACATAAGAAATGTTAGATATCTCTATCTAAACACTTACTTTAAGCTTATTTTATTAGATTTAAGACAAATGCATGTATTACTTTATGTCTAGGCAAAAAGTAAAAATATAACTGCTTGTGCAAGAGTGGTAGAGATTTTCCTACAATAATTGAATATGTTCTAATTCATTAACATTAAATTAACATTTTTTTCATTAGACCACGTATAGTAAATACCTAAAAACAAACATAAGAGGTTTCTGTTCATTAACTTTCGTGATTAGTACAAATTGTAAATGGAAAAAAGATGATAGAAAGTTTAAAAAAAGAATATAAATTGGTTAACCTTTCTAGAAGAAAGCAATGACAAAGTAAATTGTATTGCCTAATGTGAAAACTAATGACAAAGTGACATAATGAAATATTTCAATTACCTTAGCTTCAAGAAAGTTCGTTATTATGCTTATCCAAACACCATGGAAAAGCTTAAATTGTCTAAACACCACAGACAAAAGATTTATTTGTTCGTAATTATGCTTATCCAAACACCATGGAAAAGCTGTAGATGTCTGAACACCACAGACAAAAGATACATTTGTTCATTATTATTGTAGCGCCCATTCATCGTGTGTATGACTTTTCTCTCGACTATCACCTGTTTTACTCTCTTAACCAAGTTTTTCTCAGATTTTATAGTCAGGTTGTTTTAAATGGGTACTCTTTACTAAAATGTGCAAGGGTACTACATCAGCAATTACTCAAATAAATTGCTAAAGTTAATCAGTATGTACGTTAAGGATAAATCTAAGGAATTAAACAGTTTACTGGTAGTGTAAACAACAAGCCTGGTAGCGGCCAATTAAATATTACACATGGAAACTAACTAAAATTCAGGACAAAGCCATTCCTTTTGGTTTAAATTATAATGGGCCTTAACAATAACTCTGGCTGGGATTCAGACCAAATGTATGAATCGATAAATACTGTAATGATTTCAGCATTAATGAATGGTATAAATGTGAAAAACTATAAAAATCGAGGTCAGATCGAATAACTATATAGTGTTAACGCACGTTTTTTCGTGTTATAACGTCTGCAGAGTCCCGAGTAACGGTTGGTGCCCGAGCCCGGTAGGGCGAGGGCTCTAACAGTTCCGAGGGACTCAGCAGACTTTATAACACGAAATAAACGTGCGTTGACGCTATTATAGCATAAAATTTTAAAAAAATATTGATGATGTATATTTAATACTAAACACATACATTAAATCTTTGAGCTTGGACGGTATTTAGCCAAATCTACACGTATGCGTTTTATTTTTCCGGGGTCAACTACTTGCTCAGAACCGTTCGAAAATTCGCATTTTAATTGATTTAACAAAGCTTATCATTGGAGATTTATTAACTCAAGAAAAAAAGCAACATTAAATTACTTTGCCCAAGATGAAACATGACCCTCAGAAATTCTTAGAATGATTTCAGATTGATGGTAGAAAAAAGATCAGTGACATCAGAATCGTTTTTTATTTTCAAGCTCACAAGTTTAAAAAAAGAATATAAGGCACTAAACATTATTCTCTCAAAGAAATAGAAGGGAAAAAAAGGAATCTATAGATAGAATTAATCAATATTTACATCAATAAAACAACATTTTCTCATATTCATTTTGTGTTATCTTGTTTTGTAAGTTAATTTGAGGGTTAAACTGAATGATATTTATTTGTTTACATTGACAACTGTCCGTTTCTTAGAAAGGGCGACAACCCATATAAGCAGCGATGTCTATACGCCGTATTTCCGGCATAGTTACTTGAATGCTGCTCGCCGTTATGCGATTGAGGCCCTCAAATCAATAATTTTAATATAACACTTTGGCAAACAGGCCAAATCGTCATTTTTTTGTTTGTTTACTTGGCCCTGTATGTATTGCGCATAGGTAAAACCGGGCTATATAACAAGAGCGCGTGACTATGTTAACGCATGGTTTTGCCCCCGTTATAACATGGGCAAAAGAGGGGAAAATAGCCGATTTTATGCTATAATAAATAAAAGTGCCGTAAAATGTACGCAGTACCGAATAATGTGCCCAAAAAGACTAAGTCAGAAATTTGACAGTTTGTAAACAAAATCGTTACCGATACTGAACTTCCGGTAACACGTTTAAAATAATTTATTACAAGATAACTTTTCAAGTTGAAATTTAGTAATGAATGAAACATTTATTAGAATTAATGAAAGATTTGGACGAGACAAAATTTGTACGTTTATCTACTGTAAGGACAGAGGCAAAGTGTTTTTTTTTTGTTTGTTTTTTTTTTTGGTATACGAACATATTATCTTTGGGTATGCAAATGAGTACCAACATATTTCAGTATGCAAATTAGATGGTTCGAGGTTACAATAGAAAATAAATATGTCATAATATTTCACTATTAGTACAAACATACTATTCAAATCAATAAATAATACATAACAGTTAATCTATAAATCAACTTTGCCTCAGAAATCTGACCTTGGGGATTATAATTAGAACTAAACCGGAAGTATGACAAAATGGCGGACATGTACAAGAAAATTGAGAAATTTTATAACATAAACTCGTATTTCATAACCAAGAAGTGAAGATGAATGAAATTATTAGTGTGCTTACTTAAAACAGGTATTTTTTCTAACAATTTGTTAAGTAATAAGCCATGACAATAAGTATTTATGTAAATATCACCTCTCGTGTTATGATTTCTTAAATTATATATGTACACATGTGATATTGACCTCAATAAATGTAAGTAAAAATGGAACAATAATTATGGCAATTATCCATGGTGCTTATCTTTATCATTTTGTTAACTAAGTAAGAAGCTAATGTAATTTAAAAATAACCTCACATTATATTTATCAAAACACCATGAACAGCATAGACAAATGATACATTTGTTTGTCATAAGGCTTATCCAAACAACAAGGAACAGCTTAAATTGTCTGAACACCACATACAAAGTACGTGTACATATTTGTTTGCAGTAGGGAGAGTCCAAGCAACATCGCATACAATAAATTGAAAATTAATAAATAAATAAATTTAAAAATATATATATATAGAAAAAAATGTCTGAACACCACAGGCAAAATTTACACTAGTTGACAAAAATGCTTGCCAAACATCATGGAAAAGTTTATGTGTATTACAATTATATTCTTTCCAAAAATTTTATATATTATTGTACAGGCACTTCGGTCTTCTTTTGCATACCAATGTCGAATTAATGTATCTATTTGACGGTGTAATTTGCGATTGATTGCGATAAAATTGTTATCGTTTATATCTATTTTAACGCGATTTTTTATTGAACGGACTGCTAGAAATGGCTAGTCGAGTTCAACTGTTTCAAAAACAATTTTAGAGTCATGGCCGACGACCAGGAGATTCGAAACACACCGTCCAATATTTCTAATATTCTTTAACTAAAATCGGGACACCAGCAGGATCTTCCGGCCACAGGTAAGTCTAGCTTAATCATATAATTGAATACTGATAACAATTTATTTTATTCTTAATACCATTATAGTATTGACTTATGTAATCATTGTAGTAAAAGCTAGAATTTTTGAAATTATAAACTTTGTGTGGCTGTCATCCGTATTGAATTTTTAAAAGGGAGTCCAATATCGTTTTTTCCTTGTTATGCCAAAGTTGATTTGTATCAAAGTTAGGTGCTTTTCTCATTTTCGGGGGCCTTTTCCACTACATGTTTATTTTTGTAAATGGAATTTTACTCATTAGAAACACCTTTTTCAATATAAAACTTTTCTATGATATATTATCGAAATGATTCTTGGCTATTTAAAAAATATCACATCCATATTTTGATCACTGGTTTTTAAAATAGATTATCTGCTAAAGTTTGATCACGTGATGCCATAGATTTATAAATCGAGCTTAGTTTGGTTCCCATCTCGAATGTGTTATACTGATCAATATTTCTTTGGGGTGGTAAGTGATAAGCCAACTCTGGATATCCACTTTTAAACACAGCAACGACTTTCAGCGAAGAAGGGTCTTCTTTTGAAAGTATTGGAGAACCTGAGGCACCTGGTCCGACAAACGAATTGAACAAAATTCGGTCTGGACAATCATATCCATTGTAACCTCTATCAACACTATCGGGATCGTTGCCTGCTACTGTTATATCTGAACGATAAGTGTTACGGTTGTTTTTAATGAGGTTCATTCCATTCTTAATAATTTCCTCTACGGCCTCCTTCCTTAGAATTGTAGCACTGGGTGTCACTACTTTATCTTTTTTGTCTTTATGTCCATAACCGATTATTGCTACATCACGTATTAAATTATTTTCACCAAAAACATCATCACGTAACAGTGGTAAAGGCGGCGGCAATAATGATGCATCATCACTGAACTCTAAGACGGAGATGTCAAGATCTTTGTCAGTAAATATGTCCAATCCTTTAAGATTAAACGATGTTGATGCGTCACCAAATGTAATGTAGACGTCATTTTGGGTGAATCCAGGTTTGTTGAGCTTGTTGTAGTCATAAATTTTCGTCCCATGGGGATCTGAATAACAAATAAAAATAACTCTGTTAAACTTAATGCACATTTTTTAGCCATTGTTGCAATGCAATAGCACAATTAACATTATTTACATATACAAACATCACATAGTATGAATTATGAAGCTTGATTGATAAAAATTAGCATCAATAATTGATTCAATTCTTTATGAGATACGTTATCAATATACTCCAAAAACATTTAAGTTAGACAAACAAATACTTTAGTTCTAAAAACTCTAAGTTCACCTTTTATTACTATGTGAATGCTTAGCATTTAAAATATGTCTTCATTGTAGTTTGAAAATTTCTGAAAACGCAAAAAAAAAGATTAACTAGAACCTCATTTGACTTTAATTGCTCTTTGTTTGGTATTTAAACCCCTATCAAATTTAAAACTTTTTTAAAAATCCTCCATTTAGAAGAAATGAAAATAAATGACATAAATAAGCTTCTTTGGCTATCATTTATCTGCTACAGTAGGGTGAACGTGTCAGTTTACACGCAAAACGCACGTTACACGCTATACGAACGCACGTTACACGCTATACGAACGCACGTTATACGCACGCAAAACGAAACGAAATACGCAGACGCACACAAAACGATATACGCTAAACGAAATACGCTAAACGATATACGCACGCTAAAACGCACGCAAAATGAAAACGTTTCTAAACCTTTATTAAAACATCGTAATCATTTTAAGTTTTTAATAACTTTAGCTACATGTAGATCGTTTAGCGATAAATTTTGATTATCATATAGATCTATACAGTATGTTAGCTAGAAATGTATTTTAAACGAGTTTATGTAAGAACTGAAATGCACTCAACCTAGCACCGAAATTAATTTTTGTCACAGCCTCCACAAATGATTTTTAGAAATATTTATAAGCTATCATGCGCAAATATCGAAAGTAAAATAGCTTGTAACGTGTTCCTTTTTATGCGCAATCGGATAAAGAACTATCCCTTGCATTCACTACGTAATCTCTACGTAATAGTCCAACATGGCCGACATTGAAAAATGCATTGGAAATTTTCATAAACATACAGTACTAACAATTAAATTCAGATGGATTTATGAGGCAAATCTATATATTAAGTGAGGCTGCATCATAAACAATCGAACTATATAATCTTGAGTGTAAAATGAAGGAATGAACTATTTTGACAGAAGTCACGAAAACAGATTAAAAACAGGATAACATAAATGGAAATGGATAACATTTAAGGAAAAGCTTCCAGAATCAAGAATGATTAAATTGCTGGCACAATACGTAGATTTAAGTTGATGTCCTGTATGTTTCATTAGGACACCACATGATTTACTGTCTTGTCGCCAGTAAAAGCTCCTCAAAACGAAAGTGAAAGTAGAAATAAACAGTGAAATCACTAAAAAGGTAAAATTTCTAGGGCATTATAATATATGAGTATAGATCTATATAAATATTAAGAAGTTAATTTTATTTAAGGTCTGAAACTGTAATCGAGAGGGAAAAAATGAGGAA
Organism: Ruditapes philippinarum; assembly: GCF_026571515.1. Lineage (NCBI taxonomy): Eukaryota > Metazoa > Mollusca > Bivalvia > Venerida > Veneridae > Ruditapes > Ruditapes philippinarum. Next base: position 272 of record NW_026866492.1, on the reverse strand, counting down.
AATAAGAAACCTGGTTGTGATGTTAAGTTAATATTGGATTACAAAGACAGCACAACAGAAAATATTTTTCATATCACTTAAAATTGAAATTTATTGACATGCGCTTAATATGTAATATGAAATTAGGCAATGCCTGTAAACGGGGAAGTCATTAAAAAATCCTTTCATTCTTTCCGTTTTAAAGGTGTCATTCGGTATTACATGCACCGCTTCCGTTTTCACTCAATATGGCATTGCACATCCGTGCATATAATTTGACGTGAGGTCATTAG
>NW_026866491.1:0-98046 GCF_026571515.1 Ruditapes philippinarum | reverse complement strand
ATCTTGATATCTTTTCTTATATCTAGAAAATTACAATTGTCAGACTTCAGCATTCCACGAGTTGGTAGATAATTAAATCCTAAATTCTAAAGAATAAACCTTTACATGCAATATATTCGAAAGGATTAATCGTAACTTGATAAAAAAGAAAAATGGCCATTTTTCATAATCATTTTCTTCACAGTCAACCATTCTGGTAAACAATACAAAACATTTCGTTTTCTAAGAATTATAAACGATGCGAAATCTTTGTACATTACTTCCATTATCAGGGAATCCATTGTATCCATGGCTTTGCACCATGTCTCTCATGAATACTTTATTAGATTTATAAGATTACATTTAGATCCATAGAAGTTCGTTCTCCTGACTAATGACATGACATTTTAACAGTACACGTCATAATAAAACAAAATTTGTGTATAAGTCTTTCTCTGTAGAAAACAAAATTAATGTATAAGTTTAACGATGACTTTATGAATTTTGTTTTTAAATGTTATTACTAAGATAGTGTAAATTATTTTTTATATTGAATCTGTGTTTTGAACTCATTATTTCATTCCTTACCTCACTTGAATATTTTAAAGTATAATGCTGCTGCAGAAAGCGCGTAAAAAGAGGAAAATTAAATAAAAACTGGTATTGTAGATTTTAAACGATTAAATTTGAAAGAATTTAAAAATTTCATCAGTCAAGTATCAGATGTTTATTAAAATAAGTTATACGAGTATACTAAACATATTTTGACCAGACGTACTCTTAAGTCATAAGATAAATTCTGTACTCACGATCAAAAGAATGAACCGATCATTTTAATTTACTCAAATAAATCTTGTAAAACAATAACTGTTATCTGTTACTGATATTTACTTAATGTGTTTAATATGATATTGAAACAAATATTATTAAGATATTATTAACCACATTTATGATTGTTTGCTAGTGTCCAAGTGTCAACAAAGAAAGGGACAAATCTATGAACTATTTCAATAAGTTTTTCACAGTGTTGAGGCCATTTTAAAACAGACTAATCTTAACATCAACCTTATAATCAAAATTCAATATCATTTCAATATGAATCATATTTTATTACGTGTATCGTGATACTGTAACAAATAATAATATAAATGAAGTATCGTAAAACATAAATGTAGGAAGACTTTCAATAGAAAAATTGTTTACAATGCAAATAATTATGTCTGTGTGCATTTTAAGACTCAAAACATCTTTGTTACACTTATTTGGGAGAAATGGGAGAAACGAGACATTGATCACGCAATAAATGACATTCACAGTCAAATAACTTACGTGATATCATGAATAAATGTTTGTTAGAATTCATCAATTTTGTTTACTTTATTTTCAAATGTTTCTCATGCTTTAATGTTTTAACTCTGGCATTTGAGTTGTGGTTAAGAAATATTTTTGGAGAATATTAAATAGCATTTTAATATCATCACAAAAAGCAGGATAACTTAGTACAAAACGTTACAAAAAATAGCCATGTAAAGCAAAATCTATAAAGAAAAAAATCCATTAATTTCCGAAGACAATTAAACCTATATATAAAATATAAAAAACGCAAAAGCTATAGAACATTATATTATGAACAACATTATTATCATTGTGATGTAACTTTATATTTTTGATAATGAATACAAATTTATGTTTTTCAAATTATATTTCTTTTCAGGGTTCAGAAAGTTTGGATATTTTTATGCTACAACTGAAAATAATTCATTTTCGTTTAAATAATACAAAGAAACATGCAATAATTGTTCTATATCATGCCTTTTAATATTTCAAGGACAACCTGATTAGCAAAAACCCTTATAAATTACACCAAGCAATTGATTTGTATTTTGACAATGCGAAAGAGAAGCAAAAATACAAAGGAGAAAAAGTATTCATAAGAGACAGTATTCTTTTCTAGTCAGTAAAAGGCCAATGAATGAGTTGTGCGAAGGTCGCATATTCAACTTTATTTTGTTTAAATTGCCATATTTGTGTTTGTTCAGTTTTTTTTATCTAATATTCAATTTCAATCATGAGAGCATACAGGGGAATGAATCAGAAATGTGTAATTTGATTGGATAGCATGGATCAACATTCTTTTCAATAAATGTTCTTTGAAATAATCTAAGTAGGGTAACAGATATCTTTACTTTAATCTGAACATAAACAAGAATGAAATAATTGATAACAAAATGTAATAGTAAAAACATAATAGTTATGTTCTAACCTTTTAAAATGATATTGTTTTTCATACAGTTAAACAATCTACTTAAGATTCATGCCTTTTGAGTTTAGAATAGAAACATTTCAACAGAAAATTAGAGCCGCTTGTATAAAGCCTTTTGTATTAAAACTTTAAAGCTTTATTATTATCGAGATGTGCTTGCTTTGTTAATTCTTACGGGAAATTAGGTTGCCTTTGGCTTTTGAATTAAAAATGATATTTTATCGAATGTCCAAATTACAACATTCTTATGTATAGCGAACAATCATATTGTACAATTTCGCTTATTGTATTTCGTTTATTATCATTAGCATAAATTTCGTAACTATAGATAATTTTGTAAGTCGATATCTGAAGCAGGCGCCTATTAACTAAAACTAACATTTCAAACCTTCAGAACATTCTTAATTAAAACGTCTGGGACGGAATAGCATGATTCGATGTCAGTTCTACATAATACACGGTTTTAATAATAATAATGCATTTACTTTATGTTTATGATGTAATCCTGGTCGAAAATGTACGACTATAATTGTACAAATAAGACCACGATTTGTAAAGAAAAGTATGACATTAGCTTAGCACAGAGGTCATATAATATCTACATGGCACATGTAAATTAAATATAGATTTGTAATGAAAATTTATTTTCCTTTTTTTGTAATGGACTTTAATGGAGCATAGTTATTTATTTATAAAATGGTAAAAAAACTGCTCAAGTCTGTAGCTACGATAAAAATCTTGAAAAAATGATAATCCTCCGAAAGCAATAAAAACAGCAATATGACATGAAAATTGCAGACCAGACTATTTGATTGATTGTGTTCATGAGAGACAATGTTTAAGTGCAATATCTCTCACGCCCACTTAAAGGCATTGTAACATATTTTTTCACAGATACTGTGTTAGAAATAAGACCCTTTGTTAGTTAATTTTGGAAATTTTTGGAAATGCTTAGAATTCTATGTCGACATTGTTAATAAAGTCAGCATGCCTCCAGACTCATACTAATTTTCATGAAAACTATGGAAATGTATTTATAAGAAAGTGTTGTAAGAAAACAAAACAAACTTCAAAAAAACTTACACAATGAAAATGGCACTCGCAATTCACGTAAAATACTAAATAATGAGGTCAAAACTTGCAAAAACAGCGCTAACTGTGTTAGTCATGCTGCAAAACTTATGGAGATAAATACTGCAAACTTAGACATAAGTCGTGCAGAGCATGTAACTTATATATTTTATCTTATATCTTTAATCGGTTAACTTTTATTAACATCTAAGTGAATTGTTCTCAAATCTGATTTTTTTTGTATAGCCTTCAAATTACCAGCAATCAAGAACTAAACATAGAAATACATAACCATTCAGAAAAGGTTATACAAAACCAATATTAAGTTTTGGTAGTTTTAAGCACAAAATGGTCGTAATCAGAAAAAACATGAGACATTTTTCGTGTGCGATCCGAAATATTTAGTCTCATACAATTTTCAGAGACTTTGTTGGCAAATATTTATAGGATCAATGTAAGGTTATTCTGTTCGTCTGTACAATGTATAAGTCAAACAGCCCCAGGCAAAAATATGTCGTTTTTTCTACCAAGTCTTACATGGACTCTGCCCGTCTGTACAAGTCAAACCGCCCTAGGCAATATTATGTCGCTTTTCTCCAATTCTTACATTGACACAAACACATACATCACGTGAAATAATGTGGTTACATGAAATAATGTGGTTATTGCCAAATAATTTCTATAAATAGATCAGTCTACCGCCGCTAATCTCAACCAATACCAAGATCCAATAAATGACTTGCATAAAAACAGTCTTTCAAAGAATAGTGGAATGTTCAATGTATTGCCTTACTTTATTGATGGTAGTCTTTTTCTCCTGAAATGTAATCAAATCTAAATAGCTTGTGTTCATATTTCATTCTAAATAAGCAAGTGCATGTGTCCGTTACTTATTGCTTAAAACATTATCGAATTATTAATTATAACAAAATAGATATTATGAAAATGTTTATTTCTTATTTTGTTACAAAGAACCATAATTATACTTTTTTTAGGGAACTTCAAGGTTAAAATATGACACGTTTGCACATAAACAATCAAAAAGTCTATAAAAAGAATGATTAATAAACTGAAATGTAACGTCGTTTATTTGCTATGTATGTTTAAAATACGAATATTGCCACTTGGATTACTAACTTGAAACCTTTCTTAAACTCTGAAATCTTGAAAGAAATACTGCGGATTATATATTAAAATAGCTGCCGGTTTCTTTTTGCCGCGCCGGTTTTTGGCAAATTCAACCCCTACTTTTACGCGTTTTAAAAAAATGAAAACTATCTTAAATTGTTATATTTACTAAAAGGTTTAATAGTTAATATGTTTTGTTTCTCTATCTTTACTACTTTTTTGTAAAAATGCATTTAAAAAATGCATTTGCCATGGCAAAGTGTGTTTTGCCATGGCATTTCGGCATTTTGCCATGGCAAATTATTTGCCATGGCAAAAATATTTTGCCATGGCCAGATTTTTCCTACATTTGCCATGGCAAATTTGCCATGGCAATCTTTTTTTAAAAAAATCACATAGCCTTCTAAAACTTATCCTATGACATGTTCTTGGGGCCATGGTTATAGATTTATTATTAATCTTAATTTTTTTCACTTTGCCATGGCAAAAAATTGCCATGGCAAGGCCGTGGCAAAAGTTTGCCATGGCAAAATTGCCATGGCAATTCCATGGCAAAAATTTGCCATGGAAATACCATGGCAAATTTCTGCCATGGCAATTACATAAAAGTTTGCCATGTCAAATCATTATGATATTGAAAATTTAATGTATAATTGTTATATTATATTGAAAATGGAAAATGTTACATTGTTCTTAAAAGGCGGTTGAATATGCGCACACAAAAATCATATTTCTAGAAAATAATATAAAAGACCTTTCTTTTAAACTTTGTTTATTCGCCATAATGTATAATATAAACAGAAAGAAAATAATTGGTTACTGTCACTTTTGTAAAAATTGTTTCCCCTTTTTAATGTTTATGTTCTAAAACCACAAAAAAAAAACAAAAAAAAAACAGATTTAATGACAGGCTGCTTTATGATATCTTGCATTTATATAAATTTGATAATGTATTGCATGCATTGGTAAGTTTAATATTTTTCAACTTCATCACAAGTCATAGCAATGACTTGGCAACTTTATATTTTTCCCAATTAGTTTACAAAACACCATGAATCTTTCTAGTTATATAACTGAGTTGGTTGGCATTTGTGTTAACAAACATGTTCTTGTTTAAAATGAATGTTTTGATTGTAATTGTATAATGGAATAATTGGCAGACTTTTGAATGTCTGTAAGCATGCCTAATAAAAAGGATTCAAGGAAAGACACAGTTTTGTCTTCATTACTGTAACTACATTAATAGCCTTCCTTTTTAATGAAGTGTGAACCTTTCTAAAGCAGTATTTTTGTAGAATTTCAATTATAGCGCATAACAAGGTTAAAAATTGAAGGTTTAAAAGCAGGTTCAGTGATTTTTTTACAAACTCATCAGTGTGGGTCCTTTGCCATGGCAAAGTGAAAAAAATTAAGATTAATAATAAATCTATAACCATGGCCCCAAGAACATGTCATAGGATAAGTTTTAGAAGGCTATGTGATTTTTTTAAAAAAAGATTGCCATGGCAAATTTGCCATGGCAAATGTAGGAAAAATCTGGCCATGGCAAAATATTTTTGCCATGGCAAATAATTTGCCATGGCAAAATGCCGAAATGCCATGGCAAAACACACTTTGCCATGGCAAATGCATTTTTTAAATGCATTTTTACAAAAAAGTAGTAAAGATAGAGAAACAAAACATATTAACTATTAAACCTTTTAGTAAATATAACAATTTAAGATAGTTTTCATTTTTTTAAAACGCGTAAAAGTAGGGGTTGAATTTGCCAAAAACCGGCGCGGCAAAAAGAAACCGGCAGCTATTTTAAGTTGTTACTTTTGACATTAATTGACATTTTGTCTTACGCTTGATTTAAATGTGAAAAGTGTTAATATGTAAAAGAAAAATGCGATTTCATTTCTACAACATTATGCAAAAATTATGACGATCTTGTTTTACTGGGGACAGAAATCAAACTACATATTTATATATTAACATGTCTTGGCCTTTTACAGAAAACGAGATACAAAATAACGTAATGGAAATAAATGTCAGTTATGTTATGGCTCATCATTTTAACTTAAATCTTATGACATATCTTATTGATTCATTATTATTTTTTATTTGATTTGTCTTCAGTCTTTCGTGCATTTAATCATTAACTGTGTTTAATTTATTATCACACAGTATATCGTTTTTCTATATAGAAATAGAATGTCGGTGTGAAATGTTTGAACAATGATAGAAATGAATCATTCTTGATCTTTTTTCACATTGGTTAATTAATATATAAATTTCAAATACATACATAAAATATATATTTTTAAATATTATCAATATGTTTTATTAACGTGTAGTAATCCTATTTGATCAAAGAATTGAGCACGTGTTTTAGGTTCAACTTGGCTTGAACGTAATCCTTACAAAATTCGAATTATGCCATTTATGTGCTTCAATGAATAAAACATTTATAACAAAAAAATCGACAGTGTCGTAATTTCTTTATTTGTTTCAAGTGCATATATCTTAATATGATATTGTAGATTTAAGGGTTAGCATAGTTAAGTTATAACTAGCAATGGAATATATAGGAAACTAAAATGACCTTGACAATAATTACAAGAGCTTTATCAATAATTCATGTATACAGATTGCTATCATCCTTATTTCTGATCAATGACCTCGAATTATCTACTTCTATTACAAATATCTATTCTCAGTTACTATATGTATTCTTAGTGAATATTTATTTTGTTTTTCATCGAACGTATAGGAAAACAAATAAAGTTAACGTTTCATATCAATATTCGAAGAATTTTTCATTGAATGCTTTCAGATCAAGATTCTAACTAGTTATATAGAGGTCGTTTGTTTGAACCTCTTTGATATTTATGTTTATTTGTCTCTCATCGCTAATTTGGAAGTTATATAGGATAACTAGTTAGTTACTTGCAAAGAAATTGTTAATAACTGGTTAGTTGCCAAGGAAAACCGGTTTAATGTGTCAACCGACGAGATATGACCGGAATATGCATATAAAATTGGCGTTATACGTAAACCAAAACAATGTAGGAAATACATTTTGTATTTACAATCTTCATTATCTTGGAATCCAAGCACTGATTTAAATACAGATTAAAGTCACATTATTAGCATCGATGTCAAATGGAGACTTTTTAACTTTCGGGTTGTAGATACTTCTATTGCATATACCACACACCCACTCGTGTGTTATTTCAGAAACGAATTGGACAAGTACTTTTTCTATTTTGCATCAGAAACTTCTATTTATTCCGTCATTTCACTAACAATCATTTCGTTTTCTCAACTGACTATAAAACGATCCGAAATGATCTTTTAAACTTTAAACTTTAAAGTTTCCCGTATTCACAACACAAAGTTTCTCATGAATACTTTATCAGATTATATTTAGATCGGGAGAAGTTCGTTTTCCTGGTTAATGACATTTCATCAATAATCGTTGAAAAACAAAAGCAATTTTATGTTTTATCTTTGTTAATGCAATCAGAGTTTTTTTTCTTTTTTATGTCATAAAAAATAAGCAGAAGCTAAATGGTTTAAAAATCAATGTTCAAACTGTCCTTGGTTAAAGATTCCTCTATGCATAGACCTTTAAACCAAATCTTCAAATTTGCTTTTAATTAATGTGTGTTAAAATGGATTTAGTTGAAATAACAAAAAAATAAAATATTTGTATCTAAGATTCGCATGGTCATTACAAAGTATATTGTTTATGTCAGCTATAACCGAATACTGTAGGAAGACAATTGAAAAACCATTGAAGTAACCTGTAGCTGATAACCTGGACCAATAAAATAAATTAAGTTCCACATGAAGATACTTATTCTTAGGTGTTCTAATTTGGAACTTCCTGATTGCAAATAGACTTTGTTCACTGAAATTGCATTTCAAAATACTCGAAGAAGGAAAAGGTCGGATTAGAACCCACGTAGGGCACAAAATGGGCGCAATTTAGAACCACATGACGTCAATTTTATGGCAAAAACTAAACATTGACTCAATAACTGTGTCAATTTAACCGAAATGATTGTCTTTCTAAATCATCAATGCTTCAAAGTGCTTCAATTTACAATTCTTAGAAAGATAATGAAGAATATCCATAACAAGATTTTGTTAATAAAGCGTTCATGCTTCATGGAGAAGACCGTCATAGGATCGTGAAGAGCAGCGACCAAAGTCACGATGTGAGACAATTCATGTCTATATCTCAGTAACCAGAACCGTTTTCTCGTTAAGGGCACACGACTGTATTCTTTACTAAAAAGCCGCTGTTTATGGAATGACACACAATTGTCATATTGAAGGTTCTATGATCACCGTAATATTACATCTGCAGATACTTCTAAATTCATAGTTTCACCAATGACTTGTATAAATGTTGAGTACTGATTTAGCCGAGGTTAGGGGAAGAAGTGAACGGTAGCTTCCACTTCCCAATACCGTTGATGAACAAGCTGAGTGCAACATTTTTCATATTGACGTTCTTGGTGCGTTCTTTATGGATTTTGAATTTTGCCTATTTCATCACTCAAGCTTTGCTCAGCAGCCGTTGGTTATTGTTGTCTTTGAATCAGATGTTCCCTGTGCTCAATTTATCGACAAACGCGTTTTATCGCACTGGCTATCTGAAAGATATCATCAACAAACATCTATTACAACTAAAACGCTTAAATTAGGAAGTTCTATTTAAGTTTCGCCTTGTTGTTTTTTTTTCATGGTGTATATAAATTAGTGTGACATTTATGTTATTTTATATTCTTGTAGTTTTAGATGTTTGAAACAAATCCATTACATTTTTTAAACTTCTTCAAATTTCTGTAAAAAATCTATATAGTTGTCCTTTGATTTTGCATAATACACCCTTTTGTAATAGAAAATACGAATGCATAAATCCTAGCAATGATGTGATTTTAATTTGTTGAGATGTTAATCATGTATAAAAGAGATGAGATGTATGATCCTTTTAGGCAATCGATTTGCTCTTTAAACGTTGAAGAGAAAAGCAAAAATACAAGAAAAATGCATTACAGACAATACCGTGTTTTTGTAAAATATAAGCCATTAACGAGATGGTTATTTTATATGCGTATATAAAATATACTTTCATGGTAATTAAACCTCAGTCATTTTTAGTAACATTAATAACTCTGATATAAAATATTAATGCTTCATCTCTATTTGATGAGAAAAAAGGAGTGTTAACAATGTTTAAGTTATTATATTGAGAAAGATTAGCTTTATAATTGAAAATTATTTGCTTACAAAACTTGTATTTTGTTTCTGCTTTTCATCATGTTTTTCAAAATATGTAAATAAATTTATTATTTGTTCCAGATAACATTCCAGCAAGAGTTTGGTTTCAAACGTAATTGAAATTTAAGAGGATTATTTTTGCCTCGGCTCGTACATTTACAAATGTAGATCTTTACAAGTTCGTTCCAATGGTAAAGGAGATGGCGTTACATCTATACAAGTTGAAAATAAAAGAAATATCAAAACATCTGCCTATACCAGGCAAAATTAGAAATCGACCTATTGCTGCTTCAATTTTTACCAAAGTCATTGTAGTCCCTTTCAAATGGATTTTCAAAAATGACATTAGTTCAATAGAATAAGATGTAATTAACGCCGGAAAAACGAATTTAAATTAAACAATATAATTATTCGTTGATATTTTTCTAATTTATTTACTTTATCTAAACTCAAGTCGACTTTGCGGTCATTGACAAGAATGTTTACAAACTATATTTAAAAAAAATCTTAATTCAGGATGACAGTAGCTTTTCTCAATATTTGAGAAACAAGATATTTATCACGCAAGAAGTGACATTCATAGTGAAATGGCTTACGTGATATCATGTCTTAATGTTTCTTTAAGATTCATCAGTTTTGTTAAAATTTTAATGCTATGTTTCTCATCTTTGAATTTTTATAGTCTGACATTTGAGTTGCGGTCAGGAAATATTTTATTGAGGATACTAAACAGCAAAGTGTCATCACGAAAATAACAAAACGTTATATAACTTAATGGATCATTAAGCGTTAAAATGCTATCACATTACATGTGTTTTGTCAAAAGTTGTTTCACTTTTTTTGTTCTCTTACAAATTCCAAAAGGTTACTCATTGGTCATATTTCTGTGCCATCCTTTTTTCATTTACACTTTGGTAATTAGTACAGTTAAAGCTAATACATATTTTGTATGGAAGTCAAAATACCATTTTGATTATATTTTGCTACCTTTATGACAACTCATTTTACATTTAAAGGTATTTTCATCAGGTGATGAGCATCCTTCATGTTCTAAATCCATTATTACAATATTTAAATTGTGTTTCCTTGCATTTGCGACAGAATGAAAAAAAAATATCATTTATGAGGCATAATGTGCCTTTTACAAAAAGAATTCATGTAATTTAAAAGCAGAATTTATGACCAAAGAAAAATTATATCTTAAAGTCATATAGAAAAATACAAAAGTTATAGACATAATATCATGAACAATGTAATTGTTATAGTACTGTAAATTTATATATTTGATAACAAATTCATATTTTTGTTCTGTTATTCAATTTCTTTTCAGATGTGCGTAAATAATGCTGTAATAAACTGAGAACAATTTATTTACTTTTAACTAAGAAAAGGAAATATGCTTAAAATTCTTCCTCTTACATGCCTCTAATTATTCCAAGGAAAAACCGTTAGAAATAACATCAAGCAATCGATTTGCATTTTTAAATTTGAAAGAGGAGAGGAATTACAAAGGAGAAAATGTATAAGAAGAATTGGAGACAGTATTCTTTCCTAGTCTGCAAAAGGCCACAATGAATGAGTTCTGCCAATGGTTATGGAGAAAAGGATCGTATCTTTAAGCTATATAATGTGCGGATGAAATGTGTACAAATTTACATAGTTGTGTTTGTTCAACCTTTGAATATGATTTTTAATTTCAAATATGACAGCACACGAGAGAATGCATTAGAATTAGAATTGCTCTTGTGTGAAAGTAAATTTCTTTGACAATGATTACTAAGGAAACATTGAAATCCCTTTTGTTAATTAAAAAAAAATGTTCAGATTGCACGGACTTGTTTCGTAATATGAATTACTCTGATATCTTGTTCAATGCAAAGTATAAAGGAACATGTTATATGGTATCCTTGATGGTCATGCCCTAAAGTGGGTACTTTATTCCATTTAATTTCGTCACAACTATACACAGTACTGGTATTTTATAAAACCGAATTAGTTTTCACATTAAAGTATTTCTAAGAGCAGCTGGGATGCGTAGATTATCAAAATTGTTTGATTTCAAACACGCCTATTCTAACCAATTGTGTAAAGGTTGTTTTGACCTTTCAAAGAAGTTATTCTATGAACAAGCAAAATATGTCTTTCAGTCATAATTTTAGGAATCAAACATCTTCATTTAGCAACAGTTAAACATCATAAACCGTTAGTAATTTGACTGAAGGAAGGAAGTTCACGAAGGAAGAAAGAAAGGAACGAAGGAACGAAGGAAGAACAACAGAAGGAACGAAGGAACGAATGTTTACGAATGCAGACAATTATTATTCATAATTAACGGTATATTTTTTGGAATGCATACAAGTTAAGTAATATGAAGTGTTACTCAATAATTTTATTTCCATTGAACCTGAAACTGTCTTAAAATTATTTGTTATCAATAATAATATTATTGTTATGAAGTGTTGCATTTCATATCTGCACAGTATATCTACGACATTGAAATTATGTCAAGGTGCTATCATATTGTCACTAAAATTCAGCTTATTGAAAGTATACAAATGCATTGAAACTGTATTGTCTTGATGGCGAAATAAAGATTCTCTAAGAAAATCTCGTGTTAATGTTTACTATAATCGGAAAGAAATATAAAAGATATCAATATCAGATATCTAAGTTTGAGAGAAAATAAAACAATAAGGAAATCTAACGACAACATTAAGTTCATCTGGCAAGCGTGATCTTCGATTATCTACAGTACTGAAAATACAAATAATGAGACGTTGATATCTAATAAATGTTTGTTAAATAAAGCATTTAAAATAGCGGTAAATTGTACAAATATAACTTTCATTTAATAATAGTCTCTAGAATATGGAATCAAATTTACAACGATGTAACTATAAACATGCATATAAGGTTTGATAAAATTAATGATAACTAGTGTGACACTTATATGGGCATCGGCAAATAAAGGAAACGATTCCAAATGTCATATTCGTGAGAAAATATTGTTTTCTACGCCTTTAAAATGTCATTGTCTCTCAAACAACTAAAATAATCTACTTAAAGATTCGTTGCCTCTAATTTTTAGGATAGAAATATTCTAAACAGAGCATTAGAGCCTCAAGGATTAAGTTTTTGCTTATTAAAATCTTACATTAATCTTATCAGCCAGATATTCTTGCCAAGTTAATTCCTCGGGGAAAATAGGTTGTCTGTTACAGTATCAAAAATAAAAATGACTTTTAAAATAAAAATTATTTTGAAACTTATTTTGATATTAATAATTGCTGACAACATCCTTGCGTAAAGCTAGTTTTCAGATTTATGGTGCAAATTAGCTTATTTCATTATATACACCAGAAAATATGTTTAGCACACCCGGCATTTTGCCTCAATTTGGACATGACCGCAACTGAAATTTTTAATTTTATTTGAGCAATGGTAAGATCAACATGTAGAACATGTGGAACAAGTAAAATTTACCCCAGAATCTCATTAGGCGCCTTACTGGTAGTATGAGATGAAGGGGTTGATTCTATCATCCAGCCACGTTACGTTTACACACGTTATTAAACATTTGGCTACATAATGTCATTTGAGGTTACGTTATCGTCAACATTTTACCAAAAATATCACCAGTAAGTGTTTTGTAAACGCCCAAACGCCATACATATAAACATGATAAACACACGTTTTGGGGAAAAAAACACAGCTGTTGCTGTATGGTCTTAAAATTACTAGTAACCAAGAGCTTGTACTAAGCATAGAAATTCATAATCATTCGAAAAAGATAATGTAACATCTTTATTTGGAACTTTTAAACAAAATGACCATAATCAGAAAGGCCACAGGTAATTGTCCGTGTGCGTCCTACAATATTTAGACTCGTCAAATTGCCAGAGACTTTGTTGGCAAATATTTATTGAATCAATGTTCTGCAAAAGTCAAATTGCCCTAGGCAATTGTATGTCGCTTTTTTTTCAATTCTTACATTGACAAAAACACAGACAACACATGAAATAATGTGGTTATTGCCAAATTATTTCTATAAATGGAACCTTAGACCGTCTACGGCCGATAATCACACCCAATACCAAGATCCAGTACATGACTTGAATCAGAACGGACTTTCAAAGAATAGTGGCATGTCTAATTTATTGCCTTATTTTATTGCCGCCTGAAATGTAATCACGTTGAGATAGCTGGTGTTCATCTTTCTTTCTAAATAAGCAAAAAAGAGCATGCATCCGTTACTTATTGCTTAAAACATAATAACTGCTGCTGATAAAATTACTTATCGTAAAAAAAGATAACATGATAATTTATATATTATTTTGTTACAAAGAACCACCTAATTCCTTTTGATACATAGAATAAATAATTATTGAACAAAATGAATTTAGAAGTGATTTAGATATTATGATATTAGAAAATAATTATACTTTTTATAGAAAGCGTATTCTCGGGAAGGTTAAAATATGACACCTTTGCACATAAACAACCAACAACTTGTGCTTTGAAAGTTTTAACTCAGTAAAGAAAAAGAATGATTTTTAACTGAAATGTAACGTCGTTCATTTTCTATGTAAGTTTATAATATGAGTATTGCCACTTGGATTACTAACGATTACTAACTTGAAACATTGCCTAAACTCTGAACATGATTTTCGTTATTTCTAGGCTTGACAAAGTATTAATTATCGGATTACAGTCACCATTAACAATCCGTTCTTGGTCTTTCAAGTTGAAAAGTTCATGATTCAAAGTAAAAAGTGAAGACAATATAAAAATATATTAATTAATATGTGTATATGCTACGGAAACTTGTGTTTCTTTAGAGTTAAAATTGTTTCTCGCTTCCTGAAGAGAGGACTTAAATCGGCTTACTACAATAGGAGTTAGAAAATGAAACGTATTAATTATCTAACTTATTCCACTGACATCAACATAATTTAATATGTATGTGATGAAACATCTTTTTGTAATGAATAACACAACATACCAGAGATTAAATTATTTTGAAAGAAATACTTCGGATTATATAACTTAATTTATTGCAAAATAAATGTTTTTATGGTCATTTAAACAACCCTTAAATGGTGGGGTTTTCTTTTGGGCCCTTTGGGGTCATAGGTCGAAATATTTTGGGGTTAAAAAAAACCGACTAGAAAAGTACACTAAGGTTATCGTTATGAGTAAGTACAATGTGATAATTGATGCTGATTAAGTCCGCCATTTTAGAAGAAGAAATAATTCATAACAATTTTCAATAAATTGCTTTTATACACGGAATCTGTGTCTACGTTTTGCGATTGGATTACTGCATAATGTGTATTAAACACCGGTGGATGATTAACTCTTCAATTCTATGTTAGTAAAATGTCTATACTAATATTAGGAACATCTCCTATACACTGGTTGGAACGATTTCTTCGACAAAAGGATAACAATAACAAATATTTAACGTTGGTGGCGATGCTACTTGCTAGCCCGGCCCCAGATGTACATTTCCGAAGTATAAGTGGAGGAAAGATTTACAATAAACACCACGTTAACTGTTGAGAACTGAGTGTATCAGAACTGCATCCAAAATACTTTATCGTACAAATTTAGGTGGAAACGATATTGATTCAATCACTAGTGCATCACTAGAACTTCTTGTTTTGCGAATAGTCAACATTTTCGCAACATTTCAAGTTCGATACAACATTGCGGAGGTTGTGGTTTATTCTCAGACCTAGGCCACGTTATTTATACCAGAGATACAGGACTCAGGAGATACAGTTGTTTAGGTAGTAGCGGATTTTAGGGGGTAGCAAGACACTTCAAGCAAGTGTCTGTAAGCCTTTTAGGGTATAGCGGATAACATGCCAGTATTAAAAAGGAGCTACAAAATTTCCTCGAGTACTTTATTGGAAAATTAAGGAATAAAAAATCCAACAACAAACATCTTTAGAGATGGCGTTCATTTGAATTTTGCTGGCATGATTAAATATTACAAAATTCGTGGAGCTGTATTGAAGCTATTGAAATCATAAATTCCGGATCGACTACATAATAAGTACATACCAACACGTGAAAAGTGAAATTTCCTGGATCTCAAGTGAAGAAGACAATTATTTACCTTACATCTTAGTCCCAAAGTGAACTTGGGACTGATATGAATTGTGGTTTAATGTGATAGTTATATTATCAAATTATTGTAAGGACTATGTTTGCACATTTACTTGAAAATTGCTAGTGAAATATTTGTTTTTATACATAATGTTCTTGCATCCATTATTGTTATTATAAATTTATGAATTTAAATAGTTAGGAGGTAATAATGCCTTAATTTTAAGGTGGTTTATTCGACTTTAGTTGTAAAGTCCCTAAGAATTAGCAGTTTGTTAAAGTCCTTAATTGTAAGGAATACTTTAGTTAAATGTGCCTTAGTTGTAAGGTAATTGTTTAATGCTAAATATTATTTTATTAAAATACGCCTCAATTTTAAGGTGGTTTATTCGACTTTAGTCGTAAAGTCCCTAAGAATTAGCAGTTTGTTAAAGTCCTTAATTGTAAGGAATACTTTAGTTAAATGTGCCTTAGTTGTAAGGTAATTGTTTAATGCTAAATATTATTTTAGTACAATACGCCTTAATTTTAAGGTGGTTTATTCGACTTTAGTTGTAAAGTCCCTAATAATTAGCAGTTTGTTAAAGTCCTTAATTGTAAGGAATACTTTAGTTAAATGTGCCTTAGTTGTAAGGTAATTGTTTAATGTTAAATATTATTTTATTAAAATACGCCTTAATTTTAAGGTGGTTTATTCGACTTTAGTCGTAAAGTCCCTAAGAATTAGAAGTTTGTTAAAGTCCTTAATTGTAAGGAATACTTTTAAATTAGTTGAATGTGCCTTAGTTGTAAGGTAATTGTTTAATGCTAAATATTATTTTAGTAAAATACGCCTTAATTTTAAGGTGGTTTATTGGACTTTAGTCGTAAAGTCCCTAAGAATTAGCAGTTTGTTAAAGTCCTTAATTGTAAGAAATACTTTAGTTGAATGTGCCTTAGTTGTAAGGTAATTGTTTAATGCTAAATATTATTTTAGTACAATACGCCTTAATTTTAAGGTGGTTTATTCGACTTTAGTCGTAAAGTCCCTAAAAATTAGCAGTTTGTTAAAGTCCTTAATTGTAAGGAATACTTTAGTTAAATGTGCCTTAGTTGTAAGGTAATTGTTTAATGCTAAATATTATTTTAGTAAAATACGCCTTAATTTTAAGGTGGTTTATTCGACTTTAGTTGTAAAGTCCCTAAGAAATAGCAGTTTGTTAAAGTCCTTAATTGTAAGGAATACTTTAGTTAAATGTGCCTTAGTTGTAAGGTAATTGTTTAATGCTAAATATTATTTTAGTAAAATACGCCTTAATTTTAAGGTGGTTTATTCGACTTTAGTTGTAAAGTCCCAAATTATTAGCAGTTTGTTAAAGTCCTTAATTGTAAGGAATACTTTAGTTAAATGTGCCTTACTTGTCAGGTAATTGTTTAATGCTAAATATTATTTTAGTAAAATACACCTTAATTGTAAGGTGATAATTTTCAAAGAGTTGAAATTCTTTTCTTAGTCAATGTTCCTTAATTTTAAGGAATATGAGTTCTTTTCTTAGTCAATGTTCCTTAATTTTTAAGGAATATGAGCTATAGCTTTAATCTTAAAGCCACTTTCCATATAGACTGTTCTGTTTTGTTATTTGATAAAATTGTAGTATGAATTTCTTTTAGTTTTTAAATCATTTGTTCTTTGTTGGTACCCTTCTATGCTTAAACATTTAGTATTTGTTTGATCAGATTGTAAATTCCTTTGCTGTATTGTTTCAATTTGTTTGCATGTAACTTTATTGCATAGATTGTAATATTTAAATATATGTTCAATCACAGTCATATATTACTATTTTACCAGTTAACACAACAATTAATTTTTCAATATATGCTTAATGTGTATTAATCATATAGCATTATCACATTAATATTTCTCTTAAATTGATGTCAAGTTAATTTACTCACTCAAGCCTGTTGTTTAAATCCAGATAATTATCATGCCTTTAAAACGAAATTGAACTCAATGATGGTATCCCAGATAATTACTGTAGGGTTTCCTATCAAAACATTGATACAGCTGTTTCATTAGTCAGAGCTTATCATGCTAAAACTTGTCGGCCATGCAGGATCATGTCTTTTGTTGGAATTGAATTGGACTCGGTACTAATGGAGAAACGATTGCCCCAAGAAAAATTTAATAAGTTCGCCTAGCTCTTGACAAATTCAAGCATCGGGAAAAAGCAACTCTCCTTGAACTACAGTCTGTTATTGGTTTGCTTAATTTTGCTTGTGCTGTTATTGTTCCAGGCAGGGCATTTTTACGTCGTATCATTGATCTAACTTTTGGTTTAAAAAAATCTCACCATCCGAGACGGTTATCCAAACAGATGCTTACGTGAGCAGGATTTTCTGCATGGGTCATCTTTCCATTTTCAAATTTAATGGCAATCATGTTTCTACCTGGACCGTTTGAGGTCATTCGTGTCATTAGATTTTTCCAGTTCTAGTAAGTCAGATTTGGGGGTACCTGTCAAAAAAATGGTTTTTCAGCCAGTTTGCATTTAATGAATGGTGAAATATCACATTAAACTGAAAAGAACATTTCCCAAAATTGGTTTTAAGCTTTGAAAAGGCCCCGTGTTAGTTTCACATTTACTGTTGCTATAGCACTGTTGCTACAAATGGGACTTGCACAGCTGGTGTTGCTGGAATTAAAGGACTGGGTGGGAACCCAACTGTGTACATATATTTCAGCCTTTGGTTATAAACATAAAATACTTCAAATGCCTGATCCAACAGCATCTTTTTTGGTGAAAAAATCGTTGCAGGGATACAACAATGACAAGAAACAAATAGATCAATGGCCAAATGGATAGCAGTCCTCTAACAAATGCATAATAAGTTTTTACATGCATTAATTGTCAGCAGCATTCACAAGATTTGTAAAAACAATTTGTTAACTTTGTTGTCATAAGGACAAGGGCCTTTGACATATAGCCATAGTCATTCTGCTTTGATTACATTTTCTTTCAACATTAATATGATCTCAATGTATTCAACTTTGCACAAATAATGCAAATAATTTGTAAACATGTGTTTTTCTAGCATTTACAAAACAGTCACTAAATTAAGTTATGTCATGGGGACAGGGACCTCTGACAGTAAGTGTTTTCAAACAATATATATTTGTTAAACCATTGTGCCAATTTGAAGTACCTGGAGTCTTTGCTATTTAACACTTTTTCTTTTCAATCTTTAATATCTTTTGCATCAGAATGCACATAATCCTTTTTTATGTATTTTTCAAGGAAGGGGCGGCATTTTTACAATCACAACATCACTTTCTGTTCATGGGGACACGGGCCTCTGACAAAAACTTGTTGTCAAAACACAGACACTCACTTGTAAGTTTGTGCCAATAATATGTTATATGCTTCATATTACGATATTAGAATGTGTATGTCTCTTGTTATGTACATAATGTTCAATTTTAAATTCATGATTATTCCTTTGTGTTAAGGTAAATTAAAACTTCATGTCTTAGGTTAAGCATGCCAGCCATGGTTAATATTTTTTAATTGTATCAATTTAAGATCTACTTGGATATTACACATATGGTGATATCAGTATACAGCTTTACTCTAAAAAGGTAAATCTATATAAAGACAACATTTATTTCAGTCACAAGTTTACTTTATGTCATGGGGACAAGGCCTCTGACATACAAGGTTGCCTTCTGTAACACATACAGTCAATTAAATCCATAGTCCAATAAAAATGTTGTCTTATATTAGGTAGTTTAGTTATCATCTTGGATGTACATATTTTTAATATTCTTGTTTATTTTCATTAGCATTTTTTCAGACATTTAAAGAATAATTTTGTTTTGTCCCCTTTTTACATGACTAGTCAATTTTCATTAAAAGAAGTTTTGGTTGGGGGAATTGTGTTTTACACAATTTTGTGGCAATATTCTTAGAACCCAACCTTTGATAATTTTTCGGGATATGTGTGTATATAATATTTTATATACATTTTTCAGAAATGTTTGCTTGCTTTGTATAACAATTTTATGTTATATTATAACTTTCATATCCAGCATTGTTTTATATGTTTATATGTCATTTATTATTAAATGGCCATTTCACAATTTTATGTTAGTTTGATAACTTTCATATCAACATTGTATTATATGTTTTTTCTGTCATTTATTATTAAAAATGGCCATTTCAATTTCAAAGTGTAGTTGTTATTCTTGAAAATTATCAAACAGAGAAAACTTCTTCAGGCAAAGATTCAACAAATTGAAATGTTGACATAAAACTTAATTTATTGCAAAATAAATGTTTTTATGGTCACTTACAAGCTTTCATGGTGGGCGGTTTCATTAGGTCTTTAGTCATAGGTCGAAAATATATTGGGTTTCGAAAAAGCCCCGTACTAGTAAGTACACTAAGGTTATCGTTATGAGTAAGTACAATGTGATAATTGATGCTGATTAAGTCCGCCATTTTAGAAGAAGAAATAATTCATAACAATTTTCAATAACCCACCATCCCACCCAACATTCAGTATTCAATTTTTTGACAAGCTTATAACATCAATAAGGTTTTGTGTTTGTTTATAATTTTATATACAAATGATTTTTCTTTTCACTTCAAGATATGTGTGTATATTAATTTTCATACACAGTTTTAGGCAATATTCTTAGGTTGGGCAATATTCTTGGAACCCAAACCTTTGATAATTTTTCGGGATATGTGTGTATATATTTTATATACATTTTTCAGAAATGTTTGCTTGCTTTGTATACAATTTTATGTTATATTATAACTTTCATATCAGCATTGTTTTATTAATTATTGTTTATATGTCATTTATTATTAAATGGCCATTTCACAATTTTATGTTAGTTTGATAACTTTCATATCAACATTGTATTATATGTTTTTCCGTCATTTATTATTAAATGGCCATTTCAATTTCAAAGTGTAGTTGTTATTCTTGAAAATTATCAAACAGAGAAAACTTCTTCAGGCAAAGATACAACAAATTGAAATGTTGACATAAATATATATATAGTTGTTCCTTTTGACATTAATTGACAATATGTCTTACGCTTGATTGAAATGTGAAAAGTGGTAATATGTAAAAGAAAAATGCGATTTCATTAAACGATACGAACTGATCTTTTAAACTTTTAAGTTTCCGGTATTAACACAAAGTCTCTCATGAATACTTTATCAGATTACATTTAGATCGGGAGAAGTTTGTTTTCCTGGTTAATGCGATCGCTTTTCGTCTGTAAAACAAAAGCAATTTTATTCTTTTATCTTTGCTAATGCAATCAGAATTTGTTTTTAATTTCTTTTTACTTTTTATGTTATAAAAAAACAGAAGGTAAATTGTTTATAACAGACAAATGTGAATCAAACGCAATTAGTGTTTTTTTGTTGTTTTTTTACAGGTATAAACGAACTTAGAAGCTTAATACTTGCAATATTAAATATGTTAAGCTGTCCTTGATATAAGATTCTTTTATGCTAAAATAGATAAAAAAAACTGAATCCCTAAAGAAACCCCAACACGGCAAAATTTATTACGTTGCCTGCTCAGTAAGATTTAGCCTTCTCATGGACTGTAGTGGTTATTGCAAGCTACCGTCCATGCAACTAGCACCAGCTTTAGCAGAATATAACATTTAACATAAACTGGTAAAAATTAGAATTTTGAAACATCCACAGTGTGTTGATATTGCGGTTTTTATGGAACCTGCAATGCGTCACGTTAGCATGATTATATGAAAAGATGCATGTGCCTTAAACGAGAAAAGAATGGGCTACACTTAATAAAATGAAATTTTGGAAAGCGATCAGAGGTTATGAAGCCTGCATATCACGGACAAGCTGTCAAAAGACAACATTTAAAAGCAGGCAACATCTTTGATTACATGTACGGGGATATTTTACAGACTCAAACCAGGATTATTATAGCTAAAACTAAACATTGACTCAATTACTGTGTCATAAATCATCAATCATTAAATGTGCTTCAGTTAGAAAGATCATAAAAATATACATAACCTGATTTGTTAGTTCATAAAGCGTCCGTTCATGCTTTTAAAGAAGTAAAAAGTATTCGCCAATATCTATGAACGATTTCTTGTGGCGCCATGATCGGATAGTCAAAAGCAGTGATCCAAGTCACGATGTGAGACAATTCACTTCTCTATCTAAGTAACAAGAACTGTTTTTCCGTTTAGTGCACATGTATTCTTTTCTAATAAGCAGTTGTTCGTTGAATTGCACAAACATACTATATTGGAGGTTCTATGGTCACAGTCATATTAACATCTGCAGATACTTCTAAATTCATAGTTTCACCAAAGTCCTGTATAAATGTTGAATACAATTTCAGCCGGTGATAGGGAAGTGAACAGTGACCTGCACTTCCCACTACCGTCAAATCACAAGCTCAGTCCAACCAATTCTGATACATGTTCAATGTTACAATGTTGTGCATTCTTTACGGATTCTGTATGTGTCTTTGTCAATCAAGCATTGCTTAGCAGCTGTTGATAATTGCTGTCTTTGGCAAATCAGTAAGGATCAAATGTGCTGTGCTTATTTTAAAAACAAACGAGCTTTCTCACACTGGCTATCAGAACAATATCATCAATAAACATCTACTACAATCATAAAGCTTAAATTACTAGGTTCTGTTTACGTTTTGCTTTGTTGTTTTCACTGGTGTGTATAAATTAGTGTGGCATTTATATTCTCTTATATTCTTGTACATGTAGTTTTTGATTTTTGAAACAAATCCATAACATTTTTAAAACATCTATTACTTTCTAGACAATCTATATAATTATGCAATGATTTTGCATAATACATCCTTTTGTAATAGAAAATACGCACACATGAATCCTAGCAATGGTATGATTTTAATTTGTTGAGACGTTAATCATGTACAAGAGAGATGAGTTGTATGATGCTTTTAGGCAATCGATTGGCTCTTTTAACGTGGCAGAGAAAAGCAAAAATACAAGACAAATGCATACAGACAATATTGTATCAAAATACTAGCCATGAACGAGATGGTTTTTAATATGCGTGTATAAAATATACTTCCATGGTTATTAAAACTCAGTTATTTTTAGTTACATTAATTACTCTGTTCTAAAATATGTATGAGTATCATATGTATTGAATGAGAAAAAAGACGTGTAAATAATATTCAAGATGTTCGATTGAAAAAGATAAGCTTTAAAAGTGAAAATATTTGCTTATAAATCTTGTATTTTATTTCTTTCTGCTATTCATCATGTCTCTAAAAGTGTTTAAAGTTTTTTGTTATTTCTTCTAAATAACATTCCAGCTTGGTTTCAAAAGTAATTGAAATTTGAGAAGAGTATTTAGATCGGTCGATGTTCGTTCTCCTGGTTAACAAAATGACATTTCATCTATTATAGAAGTTGGAAAAAGAAAGAAAAAGAAATCTCAAAATATCTGCCCATACCAGGCACAATTATTATTTATACTTATTGCTGCTTCAATTGGTACTAAAGTATGTGTTGTCTCCTTCAGCTGGATTTCCAAAAATGCCATTGGTTCAATAGAATAAGATGATACTACCGTCGGAAAAACGAATTTAAATTAAACAATATAATTATTCGTTAAGATTTTTTTTTAATTAATTTACTTTATCTTAACTTAAGTCGACTTTGCGGTCATTGACATGTAATTTTTACAGTAGACATTACAAAAAGAAAAAGAAACACCTTCATTCAAGATGACAGTTGCTTGTCTCAATATTTGAGAAACAAGAAATTTGTCACGCAAGAAGTAACATTCATAGTGAAATGGCTTACGTGATATCATGTCTTAATGTTTGTAAAGATTCGTCAATTTTGTTTACATTATGATGCTATTTTTCTCATTTTTGATTTTTTATAGTCTGACATTTAAGTTGCGGTCTGAAAGAATACTTAACAGCATGCTAGTATAATCAAAACATATATACAATTTTTACCTAAACGGCCATTAAGCCTTAAAATGAAATCAATTTATATTTTCCAAATCTGTTTTGTTTCAGTTTCAAAAAGTTTCTCATTAGTCATATTTTTTATGCCTTCTTTTGTTTCGTTTGTGCTTTGGTAATTAGTACAGTTACAGTTAATAAGTGTTTTGTAAGGAAGTCAAAATAGCACTTTGATAACATTTTTATTTCTTTATGATCATCTAACATTTAACGGAATTTTCATCAGGTGATGGGAATGTAGCATGTTCATAATCAATTATTACAACATCTACACTCAGTGTTCTTGCACTTGCGATGAAATAAAAAAAATGTATTCATTTACGAGGCATAATGTGCCAAAAAATATTCATGTAAAGCAGAATTTGTGACTGATGAAAATATATCTTAAAGTCATATAGAGAATTTCAAAATCTATAAATATAATATCATAAATAATGTAATTGTTATAGTACTGTAATTTATATTATTATTTGATAACAAATTCATATTTTTGTTCTTTTATTCAATTTCTTTTCAGATGTGCGTAAATAATGTTGTAATAAACTGAGAAAAATTGATTTACGTTTAACTAAAAATGGAAATATGCTTAAGATTCTTCCTCTTACATGCCTCTAATTATTTCAAGGGCAAAACCCTTAGAAATAACATCAAGCAATCGATTTGCATTTTTAAAATTTGAAAGAGGAGAGGAATTACAAAGGAGAAAATGTATATTAAGAAGAATTGGAGACAGTATTCTCTCCTAGTCTGCAAAAGGCCACAATGAATGAGTTGTGCCAATGGTTATGGAGAAAAGGATCGTATCTTTAAGCTATATATTGTGCGGATAAAATGTGTACAAATTAACATAGTTGTGTTTGTTCAATCTTTGAATATGATTTTTTTTAATTTCAAATATGACAGCACACCAGAGAATGCATTAATTAGAATTGCTCTGTGTGAAAGTAAATTCTTTGACAAATATGACGTAGGAAACATGGAAACCCTTTTGTTAATTAAAAAAAATGGTTCAGGATGCACGACTTGTTATTCGTAATATGAATTACTCTATACCTTGTTTCATGCAAAGTATAAAGGAACATGTTATATGTATCCTTGATGGTCATGCCTAAATGGGGTGCTTTATTCCATTTAATTTTGTCACACCTATACACAGTACTGGTATTTTAAAAAAAACCAAGTTAGTTTTCACATTAAAGTATTTCTAAGAGCAACTGGGATGCGTAGAATATCAAAATTGTTTGATTTCCAACATGCCTATTCTAACCAATTTTGTAAGAGTTCTAACCTTTCAAAGAAGTTATTCTATAAACAAGCAAAACATGTCTTTCGGTCATAATTCTAGGAATAAAACATCTTCATTTAGCAACAGTTAAAAACAGTTAAACATATAAACGAAAGAAGGAACGAAAGAGTACGAATGCAGACAATTATTATAATATCATAATTAACGGTATATTTTTGGAATGCATACAAAGTTAAGTGATATGAAGTGTTACTTAATAATTGTATTTCCATTTACCCCCGAACTGTCTTAAAATTAGTTTTTATCAGTTGTTATGAAGGACCTGTACAATATATCTATGACATTGTAATTATGTCAATGTGCTGTCATATTGGCACTAAAAATTCAGCTTATTGGAAGTATACAAATGCAATGAAACTGTATTGTCTTGATGGCGAAATAAAGATTCTTTAAGAAAATGTCGTGTTAATGTTTATTATAATCGGACAGAAATATAAAAGATACCAATATCAGATATCTAAGTTTGAGAGAAAATAAAACAGTAAGGAAATCTAACGACAACATTAAGTTCATCTTGCAAAGCTTGAATCTTCGATTATCCTACCAGTAACTGAAAATACGAAACATTGATTATCTAATAAATGTTTGTTAAATAAGCAAGAATAGCCTGAAAAGTTGTTACCAAGGGTACTAACTTTTATTTGTTAGTGAGAGTGAGTCTGTAGAATAAGGGAATCAAATTTACAACGATTAACCTCATAACATGCAATATAAGGTTTGAATAATGATATTGGGCATCGGCGCAAATAAGGGAAACGGTTCAAATCTTTTCTCCGTGAGAATATTGTTTTTCGAATGTCATTGTCTCTTTCAAAAACAACTAAAATAAATCTACTTAAAGATTCGTTGCCTCTAATTTTTAGGATAAAAATATTTTAAACAGAGCATTAGAGCCTCAAGGAATAAGTTTTGGGTTATTAAAATCTAAGATTAATCTTATTAGCCATATATTCTTGTCAAGTTAATTCCTCGGGGAAAATAGGTTGTCTGTTACAGTATCATATATAAAAATGACTTTTAAAATAGGGATTATTTTTTAACAAATGACAAATTTAATTACTGCTGACAACATCCTCGCGTAAAGCTAGATATCAGATCTATTGTGCAATTTAGCTTATTGTATTACATGTATTTAGTACCTGAAAATAAGTTTAGCACACCTGGCATTTCGCCTCAATTTTGGACATGAAAGCAACTGAAATTTTAGTTTTATTTGAGCAATGGTACGAACCACATGTAGTCATCCTGCAACAACTGGAACAACTCAAAATCTCATTAGACGCCTTACTGGTAGTATGAGATGAAGATCCAGCTACGTTACGTTTACTCACGATATTAAACATTTGGCTACATAATGTCATTTTAGGTTACGTAATCGTCAACATTTTACCAAAAATATCACCAGTAAGTGTTTTGTAAACGCCCCAACGCCATACATATAAACATGATAAACAATTACACGTTTTTGGTAAAAACAACACATTTGCTTATGATTCTATAATTGGTTAAAAATAAAGTAAGCTCATAAATGTACTGGTTTATGATTACTAAATTGGTATCGCTTCTTATCCAATAACTATTTTTTTTAGCTCAATTAAGTAGTCATCTCATGTATTTCCGGGTTGTGCTTAACTTTTTCCCAGAGGTATATTTCTCATTTACTTTGGATTAATTATTAATTATTGTCCGAGTCGAATTGGAGCTGGTTCTATCTAATACAATACATAGACCATTGTAGATTGTTAGGTTAACACATTTCATACTCTACACATAAACAAAATGAGTCCCACAATGCATGAGAGTGATGTAAAATACCTAGAGACCATATTGAGAGCTTTATTGCATAACACAGTAAAGTTCTTTCCAATTTTCTATAACAAATTCATACAGTAGACACTCATAAGATTATTAGTTCTACAACGAAATTTAATTTTGCCTTACTTAATAATAGCGACGATTTAAACCGCCTTTTTGAACTTGCCTTTAGTCAGTTGTTACATGTTGGCTTAATATAGCTAAAATATTAGTATAATATCAAATTGAATAACTGTTTTACTTAGATAATATTGAATACTCATTTGATTCAGACAAGAATAGTTAATGGAAATATTTTAAGCAGCCATTTTAATTGACCTTTAGAAGGTCAAGGCCAATTTTATTTTATTGATATCCACCCTCGTCGTCTTCAGCATACCCGTATTAGGTTTAAACACTCAAGATACCGCTTGTACTACACAATGTCCCTTGCATTCATAAGTTCTTAAAATCAGGTCTGTCACTTAAGCGAACTCAAATCTGCAAAGTGAAAAAAACGTATGTACATGTACTAGATGAAATGATTTTTATTTTTAATTCTTAATATTAAAAAGTCTCCTCTTGGTATGATATTTTTAAATGTAATATATCAATAATAATATTTTCCTTATAAAATTGGCCGCCGCATTAATCCCTATCATAGCAAGACACAAACATTTTAAAAAAGAATGATATAAGATACATACTAGGAACAAATCTAGTAAAAGGGTGCTCCGTAGCACCGGTTTGGGAGGTACATGTATTTAGTCTTCAAAAGCGGTATTCAGTACTGGCATACACATTTGAATAGCAAGGTAGATCTTTTCTATGATAGACAATTTTTCATAGATCTAAAGAATATTAATGTGTAAACGAGATGCTTTATCAAAATATAAAATTTGTATGACTTTTGTACAGATAATATTCTTCTAGTGTAGTAAGTTCTTCAATATTTTAAGACAAAAAACTTTAAATATATAGTTAATATATCAATGTCTTTAAATCTGTGAAAAAGCTATCAATTATGTATGTCTACATGAATGATCATGTGTAATGAAATTCATAAGGTTTGCGAAACGGTAGTAAAGAATAATCAAAATACTAAAAATTACGGAGAGAAAAATTGTACAATTTAAAAAATGATTCTTAAAAAGAAATTACAAAACACTTAGAAACTCGTTTGAAGATTGATCTGCCAATATAGTTCTCCAACCAGACGTTAATTACTTGACAGATATGAGGTTTTCTTATATGAAGAAGCTGTAGACAACATTTGTTCCGTTTTTTATAGAAAAGTCCAAATATTCTTGATATACCCGTACTTAAATTCTTAGAACAGATTGCGCATGCGCGAGAAATTATTACTTCCGATCGATTTTTCATAGCAACGGACCGCGTCGTAAAAAGGTCTATATGATTCTTTTAAGCGCCCTAACACATGTTGTCACTAACAAAGGGTGACAAAATGTTAAAATATTGATTTATGACTTCCAACTTATTGTTGATTATGTTTATGATATTATAATAAATATGTAATGTTGTTCATGGTGTAATTTTTCTAAACCTTAACTTAAAATGCCAGACATACATAAATAGAATTCACCCATCTGTATATTTATTTCATTGAAATATCAAATGTTCTTTTTAATATAAAAATAAATTTATTCTTAATGTCAGTTATTGCATTATCAATATTCACCGGCAAGTCATATTGACCTCGGCTATGTCATCTGCGTGAATAGCACATCATATTCAATGGCTTACAAGTCAATAATTGTAAAATACTGGATAGTTTGTTTGTTTTGGGTTTTACGTCACATCGACACAGTATAGGTCATATCGCGACGTTCCAGCTTAACTGGTGGAGGAAACCTCAGGTGCCCTGCCGTGCATTATTTCAGGCACGAACGGGCACCTGAGTAGAACCACCGACGTTCCGTAAGCTAGCTGGATAGCTTCCTCACATGAAAGAATCCAAAGTCCCTGTCGGGATTCGAACCCACAGCGGTGAGGTGCAAGTGGTTGGAAGTCAACATCCTTAACCACTCGGCCACGGACGCCCCATAATACTGGATAGAAACAAAATATAAATGACAAGAATAAAAGAAAAAGAAGTGCATGATAATACATTCATCACTTTCTTCAAAACGTCATCAAAGCTTTTAGAAGACAAAACAAAGAACCTTGACATTCTACATCTGAAAATAATGGTATCTGATTTTAAAAAGGAAATATCCATGCGTAATATCTGGCAATGATATGCCTGTAATTCCGTTAAGGAAAACCAGTATTAGCAAGCAAGATGCGTAAATCCTTTCAAGCACACTGTAATATCCAATAAAAGCAATCGATGCATCATTTGAAAATACTATACAACTGTGGAAATTCAAGACAAAGGTTTTATAGACCGTAATCCAGTCTACAAAAATGTTTGTTTGTTTGGTTTAACGGCGCACTAACACAATTTAGGTCATATGGAGCTAAAGGCTGCATAGACTCCAGTAATTCGAACCCATTTAGCCGCCTTATACGGCCATGAAGGATTTAAAAACGCTGGATGCAATTCTGATGCCTCAACCCGTAAAAGGCAACCCCTTCGTCACAAGGGGCCTACATAAATGTGTGCCACCAGTTGTGTAATGGTTTTGAGAAATAAGCGCTTTAATCGACGTATCCAAAGTGTCTGATGATGTTTTACAAAGAAGAGTAGTTATTTGATATACACTGTTCTGATTTTGTTTCCAACTACATATCCGAGTTGTACTGGTATGTTTAACAGACAAATGTATAAATATTTTAGCTGCATCCCTTCAGATGAACCAAAAAAATCAGAAAAGATAAGCTTCAAACAAATTTACTAAGATTTTAAAAAGAGTAAAAAAGATTTAAGATTCAAGTAATAATTTACATGATACGTGCAATTTTGCACTATGAATCATTGCACATTTTTGCTGTGTTACTTACGCTTTTACTCAGAAATTAAGGCGTTAGTAACGGCTATTTGTTAGCATTTTGGAATTTTACGTGGATTGCAAGTAATGTTTGCAATGCGTAAATTATTTTCTTTCTTCACTTCACAATGTTTTACTTTTAAATTCATTTTTAAAATTTTCATGAGAATTAGCAAGAATCTAGAGGCATGTTGCTTTCGCAGAAACAAGTGTTGTTATTTGTCGCTACGGTGTATAATTATATAATTGGATAGTAAACTTTGCTCATGTTACTTTTATGAAATACATTTTAGAAAATGAGGCTGCATTGCTTTGGCCAGAAATTATTTCTACTAAATACCTAATTATTATTTTTGTTTGTTTGGTTTACGGCCAAACCGACATAGTATAGGGCAACAGGATTTTTTTCATTTTGGCTAACCTCAGGTGTTACAAACTTCAAAGCAACAACAGGGGTTAAACCCACAACAATAGACTCAAGTTACCCATTTAGTCGCCTCATAAAAACGGTGGCTGCAATTCTTATACATTAACCGAGGGGCAATAATCTATATTAGGACATTCTTAATAAATTTAAGTTTCTGCATGTTGTCATTTCTATTCCAAACCTATATTTGTGCAAAACAAAGCTTACGAATGGCGAAGCATTGAAGGAATTTTCAAAAAGGTAAATGTCTTTCTAAATAATTATATAATCTTTGATCTCTCAAGCAAACGATCTATCTAAATCTAAGTTAAAGCAAGTCGATGTGACATTCAAAGGATGTATCTTAGGATCAAGCAAAATCTATCTATTATAATTGTTAAACCCCTGGGGAGTACGTAGACAGTTTGAAATTATAAATTATTTCAAGGAAAACTCCTAATAGACAAAAGAGAGGGAAAAGTACTCAGCAGATACCCAAGTTGGCTAATAGAATATATATGTGAAAAAAATAATTAGTTTCATGATTTTTTTCTAGAAATTAAAAACTATTATGTCATCTTTAGTCGCCAACAAAAAAACCCCAAACCCAAAAACAAACAAAAAAACACGCAAAATAAGAATAACATAATAACACTTCAAGGGGAAAACGGATCGACTGGCTGTACCTGTTGATTGCTTCTGTAATTTTACTTAACAGCGTCTGCCTGACTTATTGGTATGTGTTTATTTGTTTAGTTCTACTGCGCATCAACAGTACAGTTCATATGGCACCAAAGCAGAAAAAGCATGATCTTTGTGTAAAACCTACGGGAGTTAAAAAACTTCAAAAATTTCCCTGGGGGAAAAACCCTTTTTAAACCTCCCGGAGCTAAAAAGTGCACAGATTTCAATTATTCAAAACCCATTTATTCCTCTGGGTGACTTTAGGAAAAACCGGTTTGGCTGCAATTCTTATATGCCTCAATCATTAAAGACAACCCCTCAGCCACAGTAAGTAGGTAATAATAATAATAATAATAATAATAATAATAATAATAAACTCTTTATTTAACGAAGGTAACTTATTAAGACAATACATCAAAGCATTAGATACAACACATATAATGCAAAATCTTATTTTCAACAAGGCCTTCAATAAAACATAAACATAACAACGGACATATTAAAGCAATTGTAAAGATTACAACATTCAGTAAATCTTAATCAACAAAGAAGACAGACATAATATTATATTATAGTATAGGTAAATTTTCTATAATTCATCTCTAGATAATAATAAATGTTTGAAATGTGATTTAAATAATTTAAGACTTGAAAGATTTCTTATTTTTAAAGGAATAGTGTTCCATAACTCCATACTAGAATAATAAAAAGTACGTTTCAAATAATTGTTTTAGGTCGTTTATGCATAATATCATTTTTATGTGTTGATCTTAGTAAGTAAGTTTTATTTTGAGATAACGGAATTAGATTAGAAATATATGCTGGCGTTAATTCATTCATCGCTTTATATACCATAATTCCAGAAAAGTATTTACATCTAGATGGAAAAGATAACCATTTCATATTTTGAAACATATCAAGAGAATTTGTTTTTACGGGTTTATTTAAAATAATTCTAGCGGTTCTTTTTTGTAATTTTGTTATTCTATTTAAATCTGATTTGTTACATGGGACCAAATAATACATCCATAATCAAAAGAAGGGCAATGTAAGCGTTATAAAATAATTGTTTCATTTCAGGTGTAAGAAAATATTTGAATTCTTTTCAGCAGAGATATTTTAGAAGCAAGCTTTTAGAACATGTTTTGTCAATATGTGCTTTCCAAGATAGACAGTTATCAATATGCAATCCAAGTAGCTTTTGACAATGAACATTATTTATACTCGAATTCTCAATATGCAGAGAAAGATTGCCTATGTTATTTATTTTACATTTTGATCCAATTATCATGCACGTGGTCTTTTCTGGATTTATGGCCATATTATTGAGAGTGCACCATTCCTGTATTTTTTAGTAAGTCTAGTTGCAACTCAGACTGTATATTACTCAAACTTTGGTCAGCTATGTGTAATGTTGAATCGTCTGCATACATATCAATGTCTGAATTCGTAGTGACTGATATATCATTTACATATAAAAGAAACAGTATAGGACCTAAGATTGAGCCCTGTGGCACGCCTGATATAACCGGTAAGCTTTCAGATTTATCATTGTTGACTTTTACAATTTGCTCTCTGTTAGAGAGATATGACTGGAAAAATTGTACAGAGTTTTCAGAAAAATTATAAAGTTTTAATTTATGAATCAGTATATTATGGTCAACTAAATCAAAGGCTTTTTTAAAATCTAAAAAAAATACAGCACCTATTATATTTCCATCATCAATATTCGTAAGCCAAGCATTATTTATAAGGCGGATCAAAGCCGTTTGGCAAGAATGATGTCTCCGGAAACCTGACTGGTGTTCATTTATGATATTTGGTATAATGAAGATAATTATTTAGCTGATTTGCAACATGCCTTTCAAGTATTTTTGAAATGGTTGGGACAATAGATATTGGCCTATAATTATTGGGGTTTTGACTTATCTCCCCTTTGTTGTAAAGGTATAACACGTGCTAGTTTCAGTTTATCTGGGAATATACCTAGTGAAATACTCTTATTAATAATTGAAGTTATTGCTCTCGTTATAGAGTCTTTACATAGTTTTAACATATTAGGACCAATTCCATCAATGCCAGAAGATTTATTTTTATCAAGGTTGTCAAATATATTTGCTTACTTCAAATGTGGTATGAAATCAATGTCAAATTGCTTATGTCTAAGTTTATGATCTAGAAAATCTTTTAAATACGAAAAATTGTTAACATTAAAATAAGATTTCTTAATTAGATTTTGAAATTTCTGTAAAATGATTATTTAAGGCATTTTGCAACATTCACATTTCCTTCAAAAAGAACATCATTAATGTTTAATGATTGGTAAAGACGGTTGCTGCTTATTCTCATTTGATATGTCATTTAAATTTTGCCATAAATATTTACAATCTTTCGAATCTTCAAACTGCCTTGTTTATTAGAACATCTTCTTACTCTTTTTAATAATAGCCTGGCATTTATTTCTCCAATAACTTATAATTAAATCCAGTCTTTAACAACCTTTATAGTGATCTCTTTTATTGCGGGCCTCTTTAATTTCGTCAGAAGTACCAATCTGGTTGTTTAGTCCTTTTAATACGCTTTACTTTTACAGGCGCCATGTTTGTTAAAATAATGTTTTCAATCATATTGTATAGAACAATCAAGTGAGTTATTTGGCTCTGCAATTTTTCAATCATAAAAAAATTATTAAGCATTTAAAATTTCCTTTTTAAAAATTACTTGTTCTTTTAAAAATTCTTGAAAAAAACGCTTAATTTACCCTTTTTATCCCGAAAAGCATTTACCCCTTTTTTGAAAACCCCAATTTTTTTGTAAACGAAAATTTGGATAGTATGTTTTAAGTTTAAATTTGAACACTCACATAATAATAGGTTAAGGGAAATACGACAAATGGTAAAATATAGTAGATTTTTTTTATTTTTTTTGGGTTACTCTAGTTAGGAAATTTTGGATTAAATTGCTTTCGAGGGGGCCCCAAAATTTTTTTTTCTTGAACAAATGCCCCCATTTGCTATTTATTAAAATTTGTTAGGGTTATTGAATAAGTTAATGTTCATATTTTCCAATTACATACCAAATCTAGTTATTTAATTTGCAGTAATTAATTGCTGCTCATAGAAATCAATCCAAGACTGGTTACTGTTAGGTGCCTGTATAAGAAATTTAACAGTACAGATTTATTGTGTGAAAAATTAACCTGTAACCAAACAGATTCCACATTTTTCGACTCTATGTCAATTCGCCTTCTATAAGAAACAGTATCTTTGATATATATTACAATTCCACCGCCACCCTTTAATACCCTGTCTCTCCTTTCAAAAGTATAATTATCAATTTTGAGATCCTTATCTTCTACTGAATCACATAAAAATGTTTCGCATAAACCAAAAATATCTGGGGCATTTGATTCATTAAGTATCATACGTATTTCATCAATTTTGGGCATAAGATGTTGTACATTTAGAAAGCTTATATGCAACCCTTTAGTGCTGAAAGAAAATGTTACATAATTACTAACAGGTTCATTAAAAGCAGTTTCAACCGACAACCAGTTTGTGTCACTATGTGAGGAAGTAAGGTAAAATTATTATCAAGATCTATACCATTTGAATTATTGCTTGATATAGAATGATTTAGGTTTTTGAATTGACATTCACAAGCTAATTTATCACAAGTGTTGCAAAGTTTTTTGAAAAAATATTAAATTTGTTAGTACATTCATGTGAGAGATTATGTCTGTCTGCACGAACCTACCACCTCCTGCCTCGTCTGCATTCCCTTGTGGTCTGTGATTGTTAAAACCACAAATATTACAGTGAATAAAGTTATTCAATCTGACCTTGAATTTTTCATTTGTGTTTGGTCCCAAGAAGGGTCGTCTTTGACCATGTCCATTTGAATCACGTTCCTTTATTATCGGAAGTGTTTTGTTGATTACACCTACTAAAATACTTGCTCCTTTAGAACCTAGATGAATTCCATCCCGACTGTAGTAATATTTTGCTGTACTGCCATCCCCATAGACGAAAGATGGAAAAGCAGTTGATTAATGTAGCCCTGGTATCTTCACAAACTCTCTTAATTACGCGATCAGTTGGTTCAACATCTGTATCACGGCGTGGACAAAGAGTACACAGATAGATAGCACATTTATCACGCATTGAAGCAACGGTAACTTTGAGTTCTTCGTAAACTTTATCAACGGAACCATCGTTTGCCACATCATTTCCACCAACGTAAATAACAATGTTTTTGTATTCACGCAAATCATAATTGCGCAGACGAAAACACACATCACTTGTCTGCTTCCCTGGACATGTTAGCACATCAACATTGTTTTTCAGACCTCGTGTATGAATTCCTTTTCAGAATAGAATCCCCGACAATAAGAGTTTTCCATCTACTGGACCTGTTGGATTTGGTTGGTGAATCTGAATCATTAACTTTGTTAATGGAAGGCTCTATATATTTCACATGTGTTTGGTTTGTGTCCTGTATCTTGTCTTCTGTTGATACTGGTTGTAGAGTATCTATTGAGCAATTCATTTCTAGGGAATAATCATGAGATTGATGAGGAGATTTATTTTCCACGCTATTTTTCTTATTATGAGCGGTTCTGTTAGAAGGAACATTAGCTTTTGACCGAAGATGATCTGAAATAGACTGTAGCCTTTGAACCAGACAGGAATTTACCGAAGAAATTTGTTCTTTGATTACCTCCGTGTTGTTTTTTATATGTTCGACTTCACCATTCAATTCATTAGAATTTACCTGCCTCTGAGATTTCAGTCTAATCAAACCCATCTTTTTTTAAACCTATCTGGGAAAGGGCCTCTTTTTATTGTTTGTTTACTCTCTACGCTATCGGGAAAGAGGAAGGGAAATTTCCTTTTAAAATCTTTGTTTGGGACTTAAAATTGTCAGGGTCAAAAATTTCTCTTTCTAATTTTGGGTTTCTTTCATTTTTCATTTTTCAGGGGGGTGAAATTTGGTTTTATGCTGCTCGTGACCCCGTCATTTTCAGTTGAACATTCTTCAAGTATTTTTTTTTTTTAGGGGGAAAAAATTTTAAACGGGTGAATTTTTTAAATTATTTTTTTAGCAATGTAATTGGGGGTTTTTTTAAATGATTTTCCCGATATTTAAAAATTTTTTTAAAATTTCGGGTAATCTTTTTCAAAAACCCGTTTGTTTTCCCTTTTAAATAAAACCCGGGGCGACTTGAATTTGGTACATATTTAAAGTGTATATCCCTTGTCTTCCGGGATGTAATTTATTATTTGTTTCGACAAGATTGCCTTGTTGTCATGTACAAGAATTTCTGGCATTTGTTCAGTATTTTTTTCAAAACTGTAGAATGTATCTTACAGATTGTTTCAAAAGTTCGTACAATACCCGTATTGAGAATTATTCTAAGACCTCCAGCAGTTTCTATTAATTGTTACATTCTTCTCGCTCTTTGTTGCATGTAGTTTTCTTTTTTCAATGAATTTCTTTACATTAAGATCATAGTCTCTCCTTTCATAGCGATGGATCCATTGTTCTTCGCTTTTTCAAGACGGTCTCCGCTTCTTCTGTTATTGCGCCGAAGTTCATTACTCACTCATATTTTAAGATTCCGACAACAGAAAATTATCTAAATTATATCAAAATTGACCAGAAATTTTAAATCTGATTTTGTCTATTATTTTTTTGTCTAAAACTGTTCATTTGAAAAATAATTACTTTCAATATTAATAATTTTTGACGCTCCGACTTTTTAAAACTTGTTTACATCAACAGGTGTGAGATACATGGTCTGTATATAGCACACAATACATTGTTCTAGAACAAATCATTATTTTTCATCATATCAATGTTTATACTAAATTACGTAGAACTGTATCAACATATTTTTCAAAAATATTTTATAAGAATATCCGAAAAATCTATTTTTTTATTGTTTTCATCAATATTACAAATACTGATAGAAGATGTGTCCATTTCAGACCAATCCACTTTAAGGCCTTGTCATTAAAAGAATAAATATGAGATTTCATGCCTCACATACAAATAATAATTACTTTTTACTTCGTTTTACTTCTTTAAAAATGGCAAACATGAATTTTATAATGTTTAAATAATGGTTTTAGAGAATGTTAGATGCTTGTTACCTGAAGAAAGTAGCAATAATTAATGTGAAATAATTTGTCAGCAGAAAAATGGAGACAGTATTGCTTTGACTTCCATACAAAATACTAAATCACTATATCTGTACTTATTGCAAAAAGCAACAAATAAAATAGATGATTCAGAAAACTGGCCAATGATTTACTTTCTGGATACTATAAAAGTACAAGTATTCCTGGGGCATAATGGGCTTTTAACTTATATCAGTTATAATACATTATATCAGTCAATTTTGTAATAAAAGACTTTTGGAGCAAAAAAAACAACATCAACACTGAAAAATACAATTGTTTTGTAAAATTTATTTTCAATATCTATTCAAAACAAAACAAATTTTTATTTGTAGGGTTATGTTACAAACAATCAATAACATTTACCATATCGTTAAAGTAATAAGTCTCAGAATATTATGGACACCTTTTGATACATTATTGAAATAGATAACAATATAACAATAGGGGCTACATTTTCTATTAAATGGTTTCACTATATCTTTATGGACTTCTTTGAAATTCCATTACAGTTAACAATATTACAATAGGGGCAACCTGATTTTTATAAATGGTTGCAGTCTATCTTTAATGGACTTCTTTTAGATTTCATAAATGAGTGAATCAGTTTACTAGGGTTATACATAGAATTGTTTATTCAAGACTGGTATAACTTTGTACATGTACCTATAAAAAGATCTGTTGGTAGGACAGCGTGTTCAACTATTCTCAGTGCTTGATAGTAAAACAAGAGTCTGGATAATGTAGAAATAGCTATGTTCAAAAAAGCGTAATAATTCTGTCAAAATCCATGTTTTAGAGTTATGGGCCTTGAACAATGAAATCATACTATCTAGTACCTCTTGAGATGCCAACTTGCAACCAAAAACTTAACCTAAGTGTTATCATGTCCCTGAAGCCTTAATGAGTACAAATGCTCGCCGTATTATTTAAATAGTCCAGCTTAAAATGCCACATTATATATGCCACAGTAAGTTAATATGGATCCTTCAATACTTATCCAGGCATTGTACTGTCAATATATTCATTGTAAGATTGTTATCTATTTAACTATATTTCATTAGCAAAACATTGTTCCAAAGTAATCATATTTACAATGTTAACTGAACATCAGAAATATGGAATATGTATTATAACAAAACTGCTTTTATGTTAAACTCATTCTTTCACATAAATAACTTTTTATGCACAAACAAACAGTAATCACCACTGTCTACATATTAATACCACTAAAATGGGTTATCAAATGATTTATCATTTTTCTTTTAACAGTAGCCTTTCTTAGGCAAAATAAAAGGTAAACAATTTACTTAATAAGATTAAACCTCCAAATTAAAAGACCAATACTTTTTTTTCGTTATGCTCCAGAGATAAAACTTAGTACCAAAAGTTATGAAGGGCAATAACTCAAATATTATGCCAAAATAGTTTAGATTCTTAGGCCCTGTCCTTCTTTTAAAAGAAATCTATTTAGCCCTGATGTTCCAAGTTAATACCTAAAACAGTATTTTGCTTGCGCCTTGCACCTAACAAACAAACCTGGCTGTCATATGGGCAGTCAGACCAAACAAATACAGGGTAACACCCTTAAAACATGACTGCCAGATAGACACTCAAACTAAACAATTACAGTGTGACAACACAAAAACAACAATGCTCACCAGGTATAATTATTCTTAAACAAAATAGCATTTTCTTCAAGACTATATCAATAAATGAACAGTACATAATGTTAATTATTGTTTAACATTGAAATAACCAGCATTTTGTAAATTAAGACAGGATTGATTTTGTAGAGTTTAGATTTAGAGTAGACAATATTTTTACTTATACATGTTATAAATCTGGTCTTCTTATAAAACCAGTCTTTTACATCCTGCCATGTTTTTTTCCTTTTCATGGCTGTCATAAATTCATAAGTATCATAATATCACTATTCATAATATAGCCCAAAGGCAAAATAATGCCAGTTATCTTGGAATTTTCAGCCAGACTTAATTTCAAGTAACTTAAATATGATTCTACCAAAACTGACTTGGCAACAAATTTCAGAATTGTTCCTATCTTTTAGTTAAGAAGTATTATTTTGATATATATTAAACTTTCTTTGCAACAAATTTGAGGTTTTTTCCTACCTTTATAAGTATGATTTTGATACACTTTTCCTATTATACATTGTATGATAAAATTATATTCAACTTTGGAAGCCATTTTAATGGTCTCTTTTAAATGGCCATTTCAATGGTCAATATTTATTTTTTTCAACTTGGTATCCACCTTTATCAAACCCAGCATAACTATGCAAAATATGTAAAATATACCAAGATGCAGCTGCAACTTGTCCTAGTATTTTACTCCTAAGACTAATTCCTTAAAATCAGTCTTGTCTAAATGTACATGTATGCTGCTGCCATAAAAACATCAATCCCATTTACCTCTAATGTCCAGCAAAGAACACTATGCCTACATATGAGTAATATAAGGATACAAAACATTTCTTACTGATATAAAATAAAGCATCTCAAAATTAATACAATGCTTAAAATGAGATTGTTATTCCTTAACAAGAAAATCAACAAACAAACAAACAAAGACAAAAATCTGGACAATGTGTATAAATGCTAATACAGCTATATGTGTATCACAGGACAAATATCCACAAAAACAAAATTATGCACTAAAATATACAAGAAAATGATATGGGCAATATATAGGGAACTGATCGTAATATTTAACTGGACCTAATTTCAATTGGGAAATAAATTGGCAAAACAGTACTCTGTTTATGCTCTTTTAAACACAATTTTTCTTCTGGCTTTATCTGAAGACAGAGCAAAAAAGTCAAAAGGCTACAAATTAAAAGGACTCTACTGAGTTTTTTTTTACACGACAGGACTGAAAAATATTTTTTCTAGATTAGTGTTCCATTGGACTAATAACCTGTGTGCAAAATTTCAGTTCATTTGCTAACTCCATTTTTCCAAATGATTATTCTAACTGTAAACAAATGATCCAAAATTTAGCGCTTTTCACTCAAACAAGCTAAAATAGCATATAAGTATGATTTTCAATCTATTCCGAGTATATCTCTTCAGTATCTTGCATATCTCTCTGATTTAAAAACCCCAGTTGATCTATGTAAGAAATTCATACTTTTGAACCTCAGTACTGCTTGTGGCACCTGAATCTATCCAATACATGCAGCCAATGCATATCATGATCAGACTGCTGCAGTTCACTATTCAGTCATTACTTATTTTAAAAGTTCCCCTAGAAATCATAAATGGTCTTGTCCATATTGAAAGATGGAGCAGTCCATTTTAGATATATAGCAGGATAAGAATATAATTTCAGGAATCCCTTTTGATTACTTCAGCAGTTTTCTCCTTTTGTTCTGTAAGTGCTCTTGATGCGTGAAGAAAAGCAGCAAATGTTACACCCTGAAAATGAAATGACATTATTAAGCAAATATATGAAATACAATTAAAAACCTTTTAAAATAATTGAATAATAATTGTCTACATTAAAGTGCAAAGATGACCTCTAAAAAAATTTCAAATGCTATGATTTTGGCTTACTGACCTCAGTGAAGGTATGTTAGATATACATGTAAACTTGTGTGGAAGATTTCTTTGAAATTCAACAAATTTCATATCATTACAAACATTTGTTCACTTCTGTTCTAAATAAACATTCTAGCCAATGAGATAAGAAGAAATAACAACTAGCTGCATGTGGTTGAGGTTCATGACATTGAACCATTTACCTTTACCAAATTAGGATAAAATCTGGCCCTAGACTTTTATTTCTTTAAAGTGAAATTTAAGCTGTCTGTGGGTCTTATAGAAAGGTCAGTGTTTCTACTAAAATGCACAGATGCCCACATGACACAGAAATAGTTCATTCCAGGTCACCCAACACTACCCAACTTCACCTCACCCACAAACAAAACCCAAAATTTTTACAACTGTTCTCAATAATTGTTCTTTTCAGATAAGTTTATAAGATAATAACTGTAAATTAGGATTAAGATATACCTGATGAGCAGCAGCTCGTGTAAAGCCGGAATTTGCTGTGACTGTTACAGCTCTTAGACTATCTCCAGTACCAAATATTATCTGAAAATAAACTCTTAACATTTTAATTTGAAAATATCACGATTGCTTTTGACAATGTAATGGAAACATTTTTGTTTGTTTGGTTTTCTGTTGCTCAACCTCAGTATAGGTCATATGGCGACTTTTCTGCTTTACTGGTGAAAGAAGACCTCAGGTGCTCTTTAGTGTGTTTTTTCAGGCACAAATAATGGGCACTAGGTGAGTCAAATCACCTACACGGAAAGCTTCCTCACATGAAAGAATCCAAAGTTCCTGTCCGGATTTGAACCCATAGCTGTGAGGGGCAAGTGGTTTGAAGTCAAAGACCTTAACCAATTATGGACACCATCTAAAATGTTTCCTCGAAGTTTAAATGAATATAAGCACTAAATATTAAAACTCTTTGTAGAGTTTCAACATTTGTCTACAGCTCGTTATTTCTAAAATCTTAATTATGATGAAATATTATAAATAACATCTATCCAAATCATAGTTAGATTCAATCAACATTTCAAGCAGCATGCCTCCAAATTCATGCTAATTTTCATGAAAATTTTGATAATGTATTTAAATATCTAAAAAAATTTAAATGAACAAAGAAAGTAATTTACACATTGCAAACAGCACTTACACTTACAATCTGCATATATTACAAAACTAGAAATGTGTCATCATGCCACGGATGCCCCCGCATGCAGCCAAAATTTCAGATGTTATAATATTTAGTTCCAAATTTGTTTGCACAAATTATTTTTTTCATTTTAAGTTCAAAGCCCTTAAAACTTTTCAATGTTAACACAAACCATTTTCATACAATGTTCAAGGCACTGAAATTATTCTGTCTAAACCTTTTGAAAATAGCATATTTCATATTTGTAGCAAAAATAATGTCTACATTCATTTCAGTGCTGAAACTGAAAGTTCAAAATTTTTCCAACATTCAAGAAAGATAAGTTTGTCCAAAATCATTGAACCACGACCAAATTCAAACTTAAACTGCTTATTCCTAAGATGTATCTATATTATTTTCAAAGTGAAAGGGACATAACTCTGCCAAAAAGTCATCGAACCATGACCAAATTCAAACTTGACCTGCCCATTCCTTTGACATATCCATATGTCAAATTTGAGTAGTTGGGTAGATAATGAACAGAAACTGTAAATTTCATATTATTTTCAAAGTAAAAGGGGCATTACTCTGCCAAAAATCATTGAACCATGACCAAATTCCAACTTGGCCTGGGCATTTCAAAAATATATCCATATGTCAAATTTGAGTTGAATGTGTTGTACCGTTGGGGAGATAATAAACAGAAACTGAAAATTTCATATTATTTTCAAAGTGAAAGGGGCATAACTCTGCCAAAAATCATTGAACCATGACCAACTTTGAACTTGACCTGCGCATTCCTGTGACGTATCCATATGTCAAGTTTGAGTTAAAAGTGTTGTACCATTGGGGAGATAATGACCGGAAACTGAAATTTCATATTATTTTCAAAGTGAAAGGGGCATAACTCTGACAAAAATCATTGAACCATGACCAAATTCGAACTTGACCTGTATTTTCTCACGATATATCCATATGTCAAATTTGAGTTGAATGTGTTGTACTGTTGGGGAGATAATGAACGGAAACTGAAAATTTCATATTATTTTCAAAGTAAAAGGGGCATAACTCTGCCAAAAATCATCGAACCATGACCAAATTCGAACTTGACCTGTATTTTCTCATGACATATCCATATGTCAAGTTTGAGTTGAATGTGTTGTACCATTGGCGAGATAATGAACGGAAACTGAAAATTTCATATTATTTTAATGTAAAAGGGGCATAACTCTGCCAAAAATCATCGAACCATGACCAAATTCGAACTTGACCTGTATTTTCTCACGACATATCTATATGTCAAATTTGAGTTGAATGTGTGCAACCGTTACTAAGATAATGAACGGAAACTGATGATGACGGAATGACAGAATGACGGAATGACGGAAGGACGGAATGACGGAAGGACGGAATGACAGAAGGACGGAATGACGGAAGGACGGAAGGACGGAACAGGGTAACACTATATGCCCCGGCCATTACATGGCGGGGGCATAATAAAGGTCAAAATATGCAAAAATAGTCCTTGCTCTGTTAGTCACACTTACTGTGTAAACATGGTGATAAAAACTGCAAAATCAGTCATTAATTGCAAATAACATGTACATTTATACTTAACAACTTCCTAAAAAAATATTCTAAAGTTTGATTTCTTGAAATATTTTGGCTCATCTGGAGGCATGTAACTTTAATGGGAAAACTAGAGTATTGAAAAAAGAAATTGGGGCAGACCAATTAGAATGTATTGTTAAAACTGATGTCAATGTGTAAATGAATGCATTTTCCTACTGCAAATACACTCTTAATTTAAGAGAGTATTCTTAAATAATGCTGAGTTAACAAAAATGAAATTCTTCTTCTACTAAAAAAGTTTTAAAGACCACAGTTGGTAATTCTTCCCTATGAGACTTATTGCTTCTGAACTAATCAGTGTCATTTCAAGACTCACAAAACAATGTGTTGACTTTGTAATTAAACAGTTCAGTTCCAGTGTGAATCACTCTTCGTTTCATTTAATTAGCTTTTACATCTTTTTAACAGGGTGTTCTATACAATGTAGTAATTGAAAACAAAAAAATTGTGAAAAACTGTCTGTTTGCAGAGGTCTTATTCGAACCACCAGGAAAATAACATTTGAGCCGCGTCACAACAAAACCAACATTATGGGTTTGCGACCAGCATGGATCCAGACCAGCCTGTGCATCCGTGCCATCTGATCAGGATCCATGCTGTTTGCTTACCAACTCTATTACAACAGAGACATAGATAACAGAGATAGGCAACTTCCTAACCAGTTAAAATATCACGCGTGCCTGCTAAACTTAAAACTTGTAGCAAGTAAAACTTATTAACCAGATATCAAAATCAGGAAAATAATACATTTTCTGAAAGCTTATGCATTTGTCTATGGCTGCAGGTAAAAATATTTACAGTTCCCATTTAA
Source organism: Ruditapes philippinarum (assembly GCF_026571515.1). Taxonomy (NCBI): domain Eukaryota; kingdom Metazoa; phylum Mollusca; class Bivalvia; order Venerida; family Veneridae; genus Ruditapes; species Ruditapes philippinarum. The sequence goes on along the minus strand of NW_026866491.1, from coordinate 53,731 downwards.
ATAAATGATACATCAATTTTTAAAGAGAACTACTTATTAATTTTTGTTACAAAACTATTCATATGACGAAAAAACTGGCTCAGTGGGTATGTTCTGCTATGTTTTTCTAAGTGAAAGGCATGGAAAGTTACCAATATTTTAACATGCAGCAATAGATAAAAGATTTACCTTTCAAATGGTATATAATATTAAAGGATCAAATGTACATCCATTAAGTTTTATTTGCTACAAAATGCCTAATTTTTCACTTTTTTTATAGGCATGAGTGATATTTCAATAGAGTATATAGGAGCTGCTTATCTCTGTTATCTATGTCTCTGATTACAAGTAGAGAAACTGATAGCGAACAGCATGGATCAGACTGCACAGATGCGCAAGCTGGTCTGGATCCATGCTGGTCGCAAACCCATTTGCATCTACACTCGTTCAATATCCTCTATTTGTGGACTATTATTTTGTTGCATAGTGAATTGAAGTCGAAAAACTTAACCACTCAGCCTGATGAGCCCTGTTTAATAAACAAGCTTTGGTGTACAAATGTCACTAGCACTGTACAGTCACTTACTTTTGATCTATCTTTTATTTTCCCAGTATTTGGAATTGTTGTTGCTCTAAAAGATGGATTATCGGGAACAACTGTAAGCCTGGACAAAAGTTCTGATGCTCTCTTTTTCTCGTTTTGACCACCAAGTGTATCGAGTATAGTCTGGAAACTATCAACTGCAGTCTGACAGGCAAACAATTCTTTCCCTGTTTATGAAATGTAACAAATAATCCAAATATATCATTAAACTGTCATTTCCTTGATACCATAATTATGATAATTAAAGAGCGATCTGTGACCATATGTGTCTCCTCAGCCAATTGCATGTTGCAGCTATTCTATTGTGTAGCATCAGGCCAAAAAACATAATTTTAGTCAAGAGCCATAAATCAGCCAAAATCATTCAAATTTTTGTGATAGAAAGACAGACAATGGAGAAGTGATCCCTATAAGTTGCCTCTACTCAGTAGTAGGCACAAAAACAAAATCAAGATTGCTTCTTCTTTATGTAATTTTGTAATACTACAATGTATATAGAGCTACATAGATGTTTTTCCTTTAATGCCAAGGTCACAAATAAAACGGCCACATGTTTAATCCAAAAGAATTTACAGATACATTTTTAGGCAACTACAAAAAAATTAAGCTGAAAACAAACTCAAGTTGCGCGATCGCCATATGACAAAACGATGACTGTCTGGTACCTGTACATGAATCGTCAGGGTACCTGGTGATACTCGTTCGCTAACTGGTGTCTATTCTAGAGCAAGGCAAGGCCTGGGCCATGTCCGCCCAGGTGCCTTTAAATCGGATGGTGTTTTTGCATAAAAAAAAATCATCCGATAAAAAAATGATCCCCGCCAGATGAATTTTTCAACTCAATTATTTTCTATTAGGCAATGCTACCTGTCAAATATTAAAGCCATATATTTAAATATAGAAACTCATGTACCTTCAATAAATGCATTTAATTTTGGCAGCACTGGATCCTCTCTCTCCTCTGCAGCTTGTTCAGACAAAATCTTCTCCTTAAATCTAAAATAACAGCCCCCGTGAGCCACCGCTGACACTAAGGTTATCAATGCCGTAATGTCCAAATTGATTCGCCCAATTTTGTCAATGGAGGTTAATTCGTTATCTGCTAGCATGTGCCGTATTGAATGAAAGTCTACGACTGGGTTTAGTAATAATTCACTCTGGACGAATGAGAGCACAGACGTATTTTTCCATTTATCAAGATTAAAATAATTTTTGCTGATCAAGTTTTTTCCCGTATCAATTTCGTCATTACATTTCTTTTCTGGACAGTTCGGAATTGCAGGCATATTGTCTGTCTGGAAAGTCATATGATTACTTTCAAGTGACCGGCCATCTGAAGCAGTGTTCATTTCTAGTCTAATCTTATCTTGCAAAGCAATCTGGGAAATGCGAGAATCAATGGAATTTAATGTAGAACAATCATGTTTGTTGGACGCTTGATTAACATCGCTGTCAATTGGATGTTTTTCGCGTTTGTTTTTGGAAGATGAATCTGTCAAGAGGGCCTCAGATTGATTACTCGATACAATTTCACTAATTTGTTCCTCTTCAGAAAATGAACTGCCCGATATAAAATCGTCTGTATTCTGAGATATCACAGAATTCTCGACACTATTGTGGCACTTGTTTTTGTTTTCTATAGTTTGGTCAATAGTACAACTTGAGCTGTTTATCCCATCAGAACTAGAAATATCCGGAGTAAATCCACTTTCATACGGCTTTCCGCACTTTAAACAATTCTGTTGCAACTTTCTAAAAGCTATATTATTTTCACTGCATTTACATGATAAAATGACATCATTTATGACATCATTATCGTCATCAGAAGTGTCATAATCACTATCCGATTCATCACTTTCCGATTCATCATCTAGATTCATCAATTTTCTTTCGACGTCATCGTCAACAGGTACTATCTCACCGAGGACAATGACGCCCGACTTCTCTAATTCCCGTGCTATAGCCGCCGTGACACCATTATAAAAGGCGAACACGATTTTAGGGTCCTGGAAATTCACTGGGTGGACCTTTGAGCAAGCAACAAAGTCCTTGGCTTGAATAGTAATATCCTTCTCACCATACTGTCCTTGGCCTTAATGGAAAGAAAAAGAAACTACATGTAAGTATTCTACATTTTTTTTATACAATTTTTACATATTACAACATAAACATTTTAAATATACATATTCTTGATATTTGAATTCGGAAATTACAATATTTATCTAAGCAAGACTTTGAGTTTTATTTATAATGTTAGAGACTGAATACCAACTGGCTTTCCAACGACAGTATTCATCACCATATCTCTACTATGTGACTAATGCAGTAAGGACATACTTTTGGCATATTTTGACCTCTTTTTGATAATTTACTTGGATAAGAAATGCTATTTCAATAAGTATTTTTTTAGTAAATTACTTTTTTGTTCATTTCACAATAAATTTTACTTTGAAATACAATTTCAGAACTTTCATGAAAAATTAGCATGAACCTGGTGGCATGCTGTTTTAAATGCAAACATTACCTCTCCATATAAGATGCAGAGCTTGCGCTTTCCTAGCAACCACTTTGACCCAGATATGACCTTGACCTGCAACCACATCCATATGTAACGCTTCCGTCCGTCCAGGGCAGCTGAACGCCTGGAGTATATGAGTGACGTCCTGAAGATTGTCGGCAGAATGAAGAACGCCAGCGTAATGGCTTAAATTACTACTGCGAAGGTTAGTAATGTCGAATCCCCCTCTTCGTCTGGCCAACTGTGAAAACAATAAAACTTGTATAAAATATTTCATCTAATTTGTCTGGGCTGGATAGGGGAAAACAACAGAAATTCCTTCCAGTTGTATACACGTCTGACACTTGCCTTATCTAATCCTTAATTTGCTGAAAACTGAATGTGATTAGCATTTGCTACTAGTATAAAACCCGAGGCACTATATTGTTAGGAGCTAAATTTTCATATTAGATCTAGAAAGACCATCTGAATGATAAAACAAGAAATTAGCTGGTTTGATCAGTGGGCAAGACAAATGTCTCTGTGAGATTTGATATTAAACATTGAATCTTACAGTCATTTGTCTCTCATTTGTGATTTAGAAATCGTGTGGGATTAATTAGTACATATGTTACAAGTTAGGCACTAAATAAATAGGGTAAAAATCAGTAATGGCCGATTTAAGTTATCCGAAAAAAAAAACAATTAGTGGGACAGATCACCCATATAATTATGATCAAAACTGTGTTTTAAAGTAGGCAATTAAAAAACAACCAAACCACCAAATAATTTCCCCGTAATTGAAAAATAACCTCTGTAACATAGACATACAATACATTTCAGAAATTAAAATTTTCTATTGAAATTTCTTGTTACAGTAAAATTATCATGACGTACATACATGTACATCTAAATCCTCAGTTTTCCCAAGAAATTTTCTAATTAAGGCATGTTTTTGTGCCAGAAATCAATTATTTCCTTTTTTATGATGTCAGTTTATTATTACTGTAACACCATCAATCTAATTATTTCTTCATTAGTATGTACATGTTTACATCTGAAAGTGATTTGTTGTCAATTATAACCAAGGAAAGGTGTGACATTACAGTTAATGTAAACTCGTGGAAAACTTCGAAATTGATTTAAAACATGACTTACGTCAGAGTAAAGATGCTTTTAGCTAGAAGGCAAAATTGTTCATATTGATTGGTTTTGAAGATGAAAAAAAAATTCTTTATTCATTAAAAAACCTTATCTTTAGAAAATAATATCTTCTTTTCCATTTTTTGTGGTTGAGTTTAAAGGAACTTGGCTGAAGTTAAACAGCCTTAAAAAAAATATATAATTTGAAAGTTTACATGGATCAAGTGAAGCAAATAAAGTGGAAAAATCTGGAAAAGATAATCAAGAAATATACCAACAACTTATTTGAAAATTAATTTTTGTATGATTCTTTTTCTCTATATGAGTGAAAAGCATTGAATTTTGGGGTCATTTTGCACAATAAAAATGAATATAGTTAAAAAAAGGGGTGAGGGAAGGCTTTGAACATTTGCACACAAGTTTTGGTTCAGACTTTTCATGAAATGGTTTACAAATCTTAGACAATAAAGTCTTTACAACAATTGTAACATCAGCAACATAAAGATCCCATGATATTTATCTGGCGACTTTCCAGCTTTACTGGTGGAGGAAGCTCTGCCAGAACTCCTTCATAATTTTAAGTATGAGCAAGTACAAGTACCTGAGTTCATGTAGAAACTCCGAACTACTGGAAGCTAGCTGGAGACAGCTTCCTCACACAGATAGAATTAAAAGCACCTGTCCTGATTTAAACCCAAAGCTGTGAGGACCAAATGTTTAAAAAATAATAAGAGTAATCTTAACCTCTTGACAATGGAAGCCCATTCAATTAACCCCACTGAATATCTTAAATGGACTTGACCATCTTTTAGACTGAACAAAAACCATTCATTAATTAGGGGAAAATGACAAAGATAAACTGAAATGAATGGTGAACAGTGCAGACCATGATCAGATGAAACAGTGATCATGGGCTGCACTGTTAACATGGGTATATTCAGTTACTGCCAGCAGGCTTTGGGTTTAAAGCCTAGTCATGAATCTGTACATAAGGTGCATAATCTTCCCATACGATCAGTGCAGACCATGCAATCGACCATGTGATTTGTGCAGACCAAGATTATCACATAAATTCAGCCTTTACTTTAAATATATTAATGGTATTGTCCACTTTTACATTAACATTTGGTATACCCGGTACTGTACAAAGTTAAGAGAATATTTTTGACATTTTGTGCACAGCATTAAATAGGTTTAAGCATCATGAGAAATAAACAATTCTAAATTATATACTTTTTCATGGCACTGGAGAGAGACAATTATGGGTTATATTCAGCCATGTCTTTTACATGCAAATCTAAATTGTGTTCACCAATGACACGATGCTATCGTAACATATCTCAGCAAACATGTCTGCAATGTTAATAGATCAAGATAACAAGACATCATGGTACTGTAACAATGAATTTATTCATAGAAAAAAAATAAAGCACACAAAGAATAGTTCGGCTTTGGGGACAAGAATAATAGAGGTCAATGCGCATTTTTTCCCCATGCACTAGCAGAAGAATGAGTACATGATTGTTTAAACCCAACCCAACCATGCCAACAGGGTGTTTATTTGATGATGTTTTGTCACACTGACACAGTAGAGGTCATAGGGTGACGTTCCAGCTGTACTGGTGGAGGAAGACCTCAGGTGCCCTTCTGTGCATTATTTCAGGCACAATTAACGGGCATTTGAGTAGGACCACTGACGCTGCGTAAGCTAGCTGGATAACTTCCTCACATGAAAGAATAAGTCCCTGCAGTGACGGGCAAGGAGAGGGGCAAGTAGTTTGAAGTCAACAGCCCCCCCCCCTGCCATTGAGCAGGTTGTAAGATTTAATTAGTTGTAGGTCTGCTTAAATCCACTACATTACCAAAAAGACATCAACAGCTGCAGAAGAAATATGGTGATAAATACCGCAAAATCAGTCAGTAATCACACATGAGGTGTAAATTATTACTTGAATCTTTTCACTTTTCTTAAAAATCTTAGCAATTTTTTTTCAAGTTTGATTATCTTGAAATATTTTTGCTCATCTGGAGGCATATAGTTTATTATATAGCATGATTATGATATCACAATAAGAACTCAATACAGGTCAACTGCCTTAATTAAACACTGTTCAAATTTTGCATGGTAAGAGTTACAAGAGGGCCATGATGGCCCTGAGGTCGCTCACCTGTATATAGGCCCCCCAACCCCCACCCCCCAACGTTGCAGGGCCAATTTAACCCAAGGGCTTTTATTTGCACAAACTTGGTAGACACCCATAAGAAGATGTTTCATGCTAAACATCTAAGCTCTAGCTCATTGGGCTTTTTGAAAGAAGATTTTTTTTAAGTTTTTACTATACACATATAGTTAAAAACAATGACACCCCTGGGGCCGGGCCAGTTTTGACCCCAGGGCTTTTATTTGAACAAACTTTGTAGACACTTACTAGAAGATGTTTCATGCTTAATATCTAAACTCTAGCTATTTGGGTTTTTTTAAAGAAGATTTTTAAGTTTTTGCTATACACATATAAAGAAAATCAATGACCCCCGGGGCGGGGCCAATTTTGACCCCAGGTCTTTTATTTGAACAAACTTTGTAGACACTCACTAAAAGATGTTTCATGCTTAATATCTTAACTCTAGCTATTTGGGTTTTTTCAAAGAAGATTTTTTAAGTTTTTGCTATACACATATAAGGAAAATCAATGACCCCCAGGGCGGTGCCAATTTTGACCCCAGGGCTTTTATTTGAACAAACTTGGTAGACACCTATTAGAACATGTTTGATGCTAAATATCTTAGCCATAGCTCTTTGAGTTCTTTAAAAGAAGATTTTTTAAGTTTTTACTATATGCATATAGGGAAAATCAATGATCCCCCGGGGCGGGGCCAATTTTGACCCCAGGGCTTTTATTTGAACAAACTTGGTAGACACTTATTAGAACATGTTTCATGCTAAATATCTTAGCTTTAACTCTTTTGGTTCTTTAAAAGAAGATTTTTTAAGTTTTTACTATATGCATATAGGGAAAATCAATGACCCCCTGGGGTGGGGCTAATTTTGACCCCAGGGCTTTTATTTGAACAAACTTGGTAGACACCTATTAGAACATGTTTGATGCTAAATATCTTGGCCATAGCTCTTTGAGTTCTTTAAAAGAAGATTTTTAAGTTTTTACTATATGCATTTAGGGAAAATCAATGACCCCCCGGGGCGGGGCCAATTTTGACCCCAGGGCTTTCATTTGAACAAACTTGGTAGACACCAATTAGAACATGTTTCATGCTAAATATCTTAGCTCTAGCTCTTTGGGTTCTTTAAAAGAAGATTTTTCAATTTTTTCACTAAATGTATATAGGGAAAATCAATGACCCCCCGGGGCAGGGCCAATTTTGACCCCAGGGCTTTTATTTGGACAAACTTGGTAGACACTCACTAGAAGATGTTTCATGCCAAATATCTAAGCTCTAGCTTTTATGGTTTTTTAAAAGAAGATTTTTTAAGTTTTTACTATATGTATATAGGGAAAATCAATGACCCCCCGGGGCGGGGCCAATTTTGACCCAAGGGCTTTTATTTGAACAAACTTGGTAGACACTTATTAGAACATGTTTCATGCTAAATATCTTAGCTTTAACTCTTTTTGGTTCTTTAAAAGAAGATTTTTTAAGTTTTTTACTATATGCATATAGGGAAAATCAATGACCCCCTGGGGCGGGGCCAATTTTGACCCCAGGGCTTTTATTTGAACAAACTTGGTAGACACCTATTAGAACATGTTTGATGCTAAATATCTTAGCCTTAGCTCTTTGAGTTCTTTAAAAGAAGATTTTTTAAGTTTTTACTATATGCATATAGGGAAAATCAATGACCCCCGGGGCGGGGCCAATTTTGACCCCAGGGCTTTTATTTGAACAAACTTGGTAAGACACCCATTAGAACATGTTTCATGCTAAATATCTTAACTGTAGCTCATTTGGTTCTTTAAAAGAAGATTTTTTAAGGTTTTACTATATGTATATAGGGAAAATCAATGACCCCCCGGGGCGGGGTCAATTTTGACCCCAGGCCTTTTATTTGAACAAACTTGGTAGACACTCACTAGAAGATGTTTCATGCCAAATATCTAAGCTCTAGCTCTTATGGTTTTTTAAAAGAAGATATTTAAAGTTTTTTCTTTCGGTTGCCATGGCAACCAGAGTTCTGCATGGAATTAAATTCTTTGAACAATTTTTAAAGGTGACCACCAAAGGAACATTCCTGTGAAGTTTGGATGAAATTGGCTTAGTGGTTTATGAGGAGATGTCATTTAAAGTAAAAGTTTACGGACGGACGGACGGACGGACGGACGACGGACGGACGCCGGACGAAAAGCGATCACAAAAGCTCACCCTGTCACTTTGTGACAGGTGAGCTAAAAATCTAGACAAAGGGAGACAACTTACTGATTTGAGATACTTCAGTTCAGCAGCACATTTACGTTCCAGTTTACTAGCCCCTGTTACATCACTCAGTTCTTTACACTTTTCTATCAGAGTTTCTGCGCACTCCATATACCTGTAAGAAAATTGATCAAATTTTAACAATTGAAAAATGTGACCCATAAAATATGAATGATGATGAGAAAAAAATACGAGCTTTGTTGACCCTTACTGGAACTGAAAATAATAAGCCTTTGCCAAAAGTACAGAGCCAGTCACCCTGCATTTACATGTAATCTGAGTGAGGCTCTATACTGTTGGTAGCTTTGTCTTTAATTTTGATCCTGATATCCCTAAAACTTTAAATAGACTTTTCCCAAATCAAAGCAGGGCAAATCCATAATAGAAATTCAGGTTAAAGGTTAAATTTTGGTAAATAAGGGTTGTATTTGAGAGCATTGTTATATAATATTACATAGTTTAAAAAATGTGCAGTTAAATCATCACTACGGGCAATGTGACTGAAAAACATGGAATGTTATAATATGAATTGATAATAATGCAAAAAACATTAATATTCTACAAGTATTACATATCCTTTTCAATATTAGAATTGTATATGAGAATTAGAAATTGAAAAACAAGTCTAGAAAATCACAAAGGGGAACAATCCTGTCAAAATTGATGCAAGAGTAAAGTAAAAGTAACTGGTCTTGCTCAAAGACTAACAATTACATAAGAACAGTGCTGTACAGTACTTCTGGCTATTCACGAAACAGGCATATCAAAATGAATGTTCATGTATGGGGAAAAACTCTTAATACCTCACACAAAAATGATTCAAGCACATTGGCTACATGATCACATAAAATAGAGGCCTTAACCCTTTCCCCCATGAGCATATTGTGAAAAATGGCCATTTTCACTGAAAAGCCTCCTCTTACAAGTTCAAACTGCTATGAAACTATGAAAAATGCTTCAATACTAATCAAACTTGGCACAAATGTTGACTGGACCATTGCCTTTGTAACAACATGCTCAGTCTTAAATTTCCTGTTACCATGGCAAGAGGGGACATCTCAAAATTGCTCAAAATCACTATTTTGCCTCGATTTTTTCCATCAAAATTTATTTCAAAGTGCTGCAACTTCTCAAGGGATTGAGATAGAGTCAAAGGCTTTTCAGCGTTGGTTACACGTTACCTTATGATCGACTTGGGGTCATTTTAAGCCTCTCACAAGTCCAAATTTTCTTGGCGATGAGGGGTCTCTGCCCCCCTTCAAACCCCCCAAACAGAAGGGGGCACATCCCCCTTCTGCCAACCCCCTGATGTATCTTTTGGATGGGGGGCAGCGCCGAAAAAGTGCTCATTTTTTTAAGCAACATTTTTCAAACGCAAAACATGTGTTTGGGGCCCAAATAGGACATTTTTTCACTATTTCAGGCCTAAAAAAGGGGGCGGGGATCAAAAGTGCATTGTTTCGCGTATATATGAGGTAAAGGGTTAACAAATAATGATGAAAAACTTTGGAACCACCCAAAATCTAGTTTTTCCATGTTAACATGTGGTAGTTTACCTAATTTTGGTGAAAAATTGTAGTTTTGTAACATTTATAATTTTTTAAGTTAACTCTTTCCCCCATGAGCATATTGTGAAAAATGGCCATTTTCACTGAAAAGCCTCCTCTTACAAGTTCAAACTGCTATGAAACTATGAAAAATGCTTCAATACTAATCAAACTTGGCACAAATGTTGACTGGACCATTGCCTTTGTAACAACATACTCAGTTTTAAATTTCCTGTTACCATGGCAACGAGGGGACATCTCAAAATTGCCCAAAATCACTATTTTGCCTCGATTTTTTCCATCAAAATTTATTTCAAAGTGCTGCAACTTCTCAAGGGATTGAGATAGTCACAGGCTTTTCAGCGTTGGTTACACGTTACCTTATGATCGACCTAGGGTCATTTTAAGCCTCTCACAAGTCCAAAAATTTCTTTGCAATGAGGGGGACTCCGCCCCCCCTTCAAACCCCCCAAACAGAAGGGGGCACATCCCCCTTCTGCCAACCCCCTGATGTATCTTTTGGATGGGGGACGGCGCCGAAAAAGTGCTCATTTTTTTGAGCAACATTTCTCAAACGAAAACATGTGTTTGGGGCCCAAATAGGACATTTTTTCACTATTTCAGGCCTAAAAAAAAGGGGGGGGGGTCAAAGTGCGTTGTTTCGCGTATATATGAGGTAAAGGTTTAAATAATGTCTTGCTTTTAACAAACTAACAATAAATATATTTTGTAATTTCATTAGTAAAATGTTTGTCATGTAAATGATAGTGTTCAACATACATGTATAAGAATTTCCAAAGATATCCTGAAATCACACATACATGAAGTTTTTCCCAATTTAAGTCATTGGACTATTCCCAAAATACATGTAGCTTGAAAGGCCCTGTCATTTATAAAGTAGCAAATGACAAATCAAAGCAGTGAGGAGCATACAGTTTGCAGTTTCTTCCATATTAAGGGCTTTTATAACTTAGCCACATGACTAAGTTTGCCCTCTTCATACCTTAATTTGATTTTGCTCAAGATGAAGTATATAAATGTAACAGGCACTGACGGATAAATTTGATGAAAGGTCTTTTTTCCTTATAATCCATGTATTGTAAAGTTCTCTGTAATTTGACTTATATAGCCCATTTCTCTATCATAAACAGCAAGTTTTGACATATTTTTCCTTTGACTAATCAAGGAAATTTTGAGCTTATAAAATGATTTCAAGATAATGAAACATATCAAATTACCCATTTAGAAGAGCTGTCTGATTTATCGTATTTGTACTGTAAAATGCTGCCTCTGCCATATTTCATCTGGAAAACAAAAATTAAAATTTGAAACTGAAATTGATTGCTGTATTAAAATTAATTTAAGCAGGGGAATGGAATTCCTATGCCCAACTCTGGACTTTATGCCTGAGGAAAGTAGTTTTTTCCATAGAAGTTGAAAATCTGAGCCAGTGTGAAAAACAAAACACATAATTATACTGTATTTTTGTCTCATATCAATAGGAATTATTTATTTTAGTAGGTTTAAGTATGAAATCTGAGTAATCAATGAGCAAATACACTTTTTTTAAATTATCATATCAATACATGTTACTTGCAATTTCACCAAATCGGGGAACACTTGTAGGAAAGTAGATCATGTTGAGGCTATGACTCATTATAGTAAATTCAAACAAGCACATTAATTTTAGTAACAATTGTAAAGTTGTTCTGGTTCAAATTTTTACAAAATTTTGCACACATTGATTTTTTTATTAAATTTGGCTTTTCTTTTCTTAGCTATATGATATCAAACAGAACCAGCAAGTGTATGAATAGGAAAGATGTTCACCTTAATCATAGAAGAAAAGAAATCATAAGCTTAAACCTATGACCAGATTTAATAAGTACCAAAATGATGGTAGTTTATTTGTCATAAAAGGAGCAAAATATACTAAATAATTAAAACTGTACAAATATTACCAAAGAGCAACGGGGAAAAAAGACAGAACAAACAGTGCCGGAAAACTTTCAGTCCTTTACATATCAAAGGGAAGTGTATGCAGACTTCCCGAAATACGTCGGACCGACGGACATGTCAGATAAATTTATATTAGGTCCGACTATTTTTTATTCCAGATCGGTCCGACTGTCCGGCATTTATCCAAGTCACATGTATACAAAATGGCATCGCTAAAGGTGCCAAACGTGGTAAAAAATGAAAATTTACGTCAGAGGAACGCGCAGAACAGCAGTAAAAGGATGTAAAGAATAGACCTGAGACAAAATTTAATGAAAAATGGAAGCATGACTGTGAATCGTTGGTGTATGACAGGGAGGAGATGAAAATGCGCTGTACGGACTATACCGATTTTTACGACGAAAAATTTCAAACTGAAAAGTGTCTTAGAAATACAAACACAAGTTTTCCTTTGATTTTGATTAATTTTATTCAGTCTGACAGATTTCATTTCGGTCCTACAGATTTTCATGGTTTGTCAGACCGAATGTCTGACACATTTTTTTAACTTTCGGGAAGTCTGTGTATGTTGTTCTCTTTATGACATTATGATATTTCAGGGAGTCTTTTTTAGGGATGTGCGGTATTACCGGTATACCGCGGTTTCGTTCAGACGCAGTACGTACCGGTACGACCCCTAGGAATACCGGTTTTTTAATATATATAATATACATAATATTTTTGTAAGATTCGGACGTTATTTACCCTGTAATCTGTGTTTCAACTTTCAACCTAAATTAAAGTGGAATTCCAAGTCTATTTTTAGAGCAGCAGTAAATGCACAGTATAATACTCTAACGAATAATTAGTCGCGGAAAGGTCGGATCGTTTCCCGGTTGTTTTTCATATTTATTATGTAGTGTAAATACATTTCATCCGCCGACATTTTTATAATTTCTATATATCATTCTTCATTTAAATGCATTAAAAGGGGACACCCATGTTAGTGCTCAGTCTAAGGCTAGTAAACATGTTGACGTATTGACGAGTGGCGACAATAACAAAACGTAAAGCATTTAGACATAGCCCAACTTGTAAACAGCTCATACCGTCATGGACGAATTCACCACGGTCAAAAATCCAATGGGAATTGCCATTTTTCAATTTTAGATTTTGTTGAAAATATTATCAAGACAATAAGGTTATTTTCTTCTTTCTTTTATTTATTATTTTCCAGTCAGGTAGACAGATGTTAGTTGAAAGAAATAAAGATATTAATCTGTTTTTCTAAAATGTATTGTGTTTTATCAAAATGTTTAAACATTCTTATGGCAGTTGGTCTTAGTTTGCATAAGTTAAACATTAAAAAGTGTCTTCATAATACCGTGGTACATACCGCGGTACACAGGTGAAATACCGCGATATACCGCGGTACAAAAAAATTGGTGGTACCCATCCCTAGTCTTTTTAAACATTGTCAAAAAAATAGAAAATAAGTTATTACTTTTTCCCAGAAAGTTTTAATGTTCAAGGCATGTGACCATGTCATAAAAATAAGCAAAATTATTTGACATACATCTAGGGTTAATCCAACTCTTTAGACTATTTAAACGTTGAGTTAATATTGGTAGAGTGATGTCAGACATGTAAAATGAGTCAAAACAATTCACACAGAATTAGTTAGGCTTAGGCCTAAAAAAAAAAATTGTTTTGTTCGGGTCACCCGACCCTACCTAATAATATGCGCCGACCCTACCGTTTTTTTTTTCGTGTCCAAAAAAAAAAAAAATTCGATGAAAATACCGTATTATTGAGGTACTCAATGAGCAGGGTGAAGAGCAATTCAGGCGAAAATTTCGCTGTGTATATTTCCATTTCGCTCTCCCAATTGATCAAAGAGAAGTCAACATCGCCGATAAAATCTTAATTCCCAAAGAGTAATTACTTGCCGATGTAAAGAGCAGAGATTGTATCCGCCCATATGACGACTGCTAATTATCATTATCCAATCAGAGCGTCGCTATATACTACCCTTCTACCTGTATGCAAAGCGATAGACCGCCTACTCTAAACAGTAAATAATGAGAGCATCGGCCCTAAACGGGTATATTTTGCGAGTTTAATACAGGATTTGGCAATAATTATAGATCAATTTTTTCCGATCATCTAAACACGTGCAAATCTTCCCTAATTGATATACACGCGGTGTTTAACCGAAGTAAAGGCGATGTGCAATGGGTTTTTCACCGCTATCACAAAACTGTTAGTCAATTAAAAATAATTAATTTCATTTGGATGATTTCAGTCCGTTAACATCAATTAAAAATTGTTATGTCGCTCACGTCATGGCTTGGGGTGAAATGCCCAAACCTAGCAGTAAAAAAAAGTTACTGATTCTGATACGTGTACCTAATACACGTGAAAATATAAGAAAGCCAATTCGCAAAAATCTTATGATTGGTATGTAGTTGACAGTGAGTGTTTTGCATTGTTATCTTTGTAGAAATGCCAAATTTGACACAGCTTGTAAGCACGTGGGCACGACATCCTAAAACTACGAATTATGATCAGCATGCGACATATCAGTCGTATATCATGTGCTCATGAATATAACAACAAAATTTGTCAGAAAAGAAGTGTTCTTATTGTTTCAATATATATATTTGTTTTAATGTCATAAATATGACGCTCAGATTAAGATTTATTAATTTTGTAAATTTCAAAAGCATTATTTATAAAGATATTACCGAGTTTTAACATTTCATGAAAATAAAGGGAGGTAATTAGAAATTTATTTTCTATAATTTCTCAGTCGAATCTTTCAATAAGAAATGAATGTATATAATTTTAGTGATCAAATATAATGTGCACAAATGTTTGCAGTACATATTTTACATATTCTTCGATATTTGAAAATTGTTTTATAAGCATAATTATATGCATATAAATGTGACATTACAACATTGAAGATCATAAAACAGAACAGGATAGACAGATTTTATTAATCATTATCCAATGTAAATTTATCTTCTGTTAAAAGTGAGAAAAGTAAAAATATAAAGTTAATTTAATCATCATATTTTTTCTTACACATTATTATCGAAAATATATGAGAAAGCTTATACAGTAAATAGCTGATAAATAGATTGTGTTTCTATTCTAGTTAAAGGATGTTTAGCCATGCATGTTAATGCATACACATTCTGCCAATTTTTCACGAGGAAGTCACTTCTCCCTTAAATTTCCCCCCAGGATGAGCCCTGGGTACGGTACAGATTTTATCGCCGCTCTTAGTTACAAAATGGCGGATCACATCGTCAATATTTGTAAAACGGCGTGTGATCTTCACCAGAGGAACGCCGAGAGTTTAAGATTGTCACACCTGAAATGTCTTTTGAAAACATAGAAGGGATGTATTTTTGCCACCCGGGAGGGATGTCAGAAATTTCCATATCTAAATTTCAATATACTGGTGAGAAAAAAAAAAAAAAAAAAAAATCCGACCTACCCTACCTATTCCTTGAGAGCATGTTACCCTAACAAAACAATTTTTTTTTTTAGGCCTTACAAGTAACATAGGGTTTGCGAAATAAATTTAGCCTTGATGTATGCATTTGTTGCAGCCATTTTGGAGTCTTATATATATATTATGCTTTGTAACACGCGATCTGATTGGACAAGAGGACTCAGTTTTTGGTCCCTGGCATCTATCGTCCAATCAGATAGCGTGTTACAAAGCATGTATCAGACACCAAGATGGCTGCGGCAAATAAAAAATACCATGAAACAGAAACTAATCGATAGAATATTGATATTCGTTGGACATGAATTAGGTAAACTGTGAAATTCTAGTGTTTTTTTTTTATGTAAATGAATGATGCAGCAATATGCCACCGCAATGCGCCTGAGTTGCTGAAACAGCGAGATCCCGTGTTCCACATTGTTTGGCAAATGCGCATATAGTAGACTTTTTGCCTTTTTATATTTATAACGCTCGTTTTGATAGAGGACTTTAAAAAAATGTATCAGTGGTTTTGTATTTGGTATCTTGTAGTAAGCCTAAGGGTGGGGTGGCCAAACATTGATCCTGCCACCTGTGCTTGTGCAGGGTTCACGATGTCACATATTTTCCTTAACATAAATTATGACAAGACGAAGTTGACAAATAAATTTGTTCGAGAACCTTCTCAAAGACATGTATCAGATGTGCACATATTTGACACATTTAAATGCATTTGAAATATACTTTTGCATCAAATTCATGTAATATATACATTAACTTGTCAATCTGATATCTAAACGAGAGATGTCAAAGCATTTTTCTGCAAAAATTACCTGAAAACCGTAGAACTACGTCAACTTAATTCTCGGGCGCTTTTACAGAGCGTCTCTAAGACAATGAATAAAAATAATTTAACCCAACGTATTTTTTTCACCACAAAGAAATTCATTTCACACAAAGAGTTCTCCGAATAATGGTGATCTACTCCGATATATTTGCAAATAAAAAGTAGAACTGGTGTAAGCTTTTAAATGGTAAAGATGATAGTATTTGTGATATTTTATATAAGACTGCACACTCTGTAACGATATGTTAGATATAGAACTGAATGGCCGTGGTTTTCTTTTGTTAAGGATACTTGGTTTATTTAAGTCTGTACTGTACCCAGTCCGCTTAATTTCAAAAGTCTTGTTTAGTCCAAACTGCGAAATCACTTCATTCAAAGTTGTAACAATGATGTCCAATCTTTAAGCAAATGTTTAATTACAAACTACCGTTTATATAAATTAGAGTTTGTATTCGAAGATTATGTTAACCTTCCCTGTTGGCAACTGTCTTCAGAGGTACATCATGAATTGCCAATTGAGAAAGGTAGATTCCTAAACATAGAGAGAAATTTACGTATATATATACATTGTATATGTACTTTATGAATAGAATAGAATAGAATAGAATAGAATAATTTTATTTTACCAATCAAGGGTCATACTATATGACATATATAATCACAAGCATAAAACACAAGGCATGAAACAAAATATATCAACCAACAAATTGTGTATTGTATGGTTAGAAATGAAGACAATAAAGTAACTAAGGCTTAATTCGTATTATTGGAAAAACAAATAACACAGGCATAGTAATGTTAAAATAAGAAGTAAATAAATAAAACAGTATTAAAAAAAAAAAAAAAAAAAAAAAAAAAAAAAAAAAACAACACTAATTAAGTCAAACCAACTTGGTGACGAATTTCACTATCTCTTTTATTGTTCACATTTTGTTAACAGTGGACGTAAATTTATTAAACAATATTATCATATTTACCATTACCATAGGTATCCTAGTGCATTAAATTTGAGGATATTATGAATAGTAAAAACAAATCATTAAAAACCAAACAAAAGTAAAAAAAAACTTGCTTTATTTTGTAAAGAAATAATTACAGCATTCAAATAATAAGTATAATGTTGTATCATTAAAATTAGTCTCCTAGAAATTGTGTTAATGAAGCATAAATTTCGGTTAGTATTAAGAATCTAGTGGTATCTTTATTTTGTTTTATGGGTACAATAAAATTGTCACTCATTCTCATGTATATATTTTTTGTGTATATTTTTCTGTGTTCGGTTGTTAAATGTTCACAATTTTGTATTTTATGTCACATGTTCTTACGAACCTTGACAGTATGAATAAATCTTGAGATATTGAGAACAATGACAGTATTTAATTCATCTTGAAATCTTGTAATTGGAAGATCTTATGAATAGTAAAAACAAATCACATTCTAAAAAAAATCTTGCTTCGTTTTGTAAAGAAATACAGTAATTGCAATATGTAAATAACAGAGGACTGGTGTTCGACGCGTGGCCATGACTTACATCATATCCCCATTCCCCCTCTGCAACACAAAATCATACATCCATCATAAGTTTTGACAAAAATCAATTATGACTCTAAAATGATTAAAAGGTATTTTATTCTACTTTCATTTTATGTAGAAAAATCACTAGCATCTCAATTTTCAGCGTATATATTCATCAAATTTGCACCGATCTTAACAATCTTGGTGTCAAATCTTAGATAATAAATACACTTTAAGGAAACAACGCTGACACCTTTGCTGATTATAAGACTTTATGTAACGAATAATATTCAAGCCCAAAATGTAAAAAAATGTAACTTTGAAGAGATCTGATTGCACTGCTTTGGTACATGTAAATCACACGAAATGAATGAATATATATTTTTTTTGTATCGGCCTTTAAATATGATAAAATTCAAAAATTATTTGTAATAATCGTTGAATTAAATCATCATAATAAAATTATGAAACTATAACGCACCATTTTTCCCGATATCCAAAATACAGCAGCAGATTGGTCCCCTTTATTTTGGTATCATGGTATTTTCATTGGTCATTTAAAAACCACATGTTAGCGTTACACTACGTATATACTCGTCAATAACAAAAAAGATTAGTTTCACTATAGATAGTTCTAATGTATGTTATGTGATTGAACTCAATGTTATGCCCGCCAGAGGCTCGCATAATATAACATTTTACAACTCGTTCAATAAATTCAGCATTGACTCTAAAGTTAAAGTTACTTGATATCCTATATATAAGAACACTCTATCCTTCATTTTTTTCAACTGAAATACTTTTAGTAATTTTAGTGGACTAGCGGGGGCAAAACTTGACTTGTAGTCATACACTGTTGCCACTGCCTCAGCGCCCGCTCTGGGTTTTAGTATTTTTCCTTATGCAATATGACGTTAATAGCTAGCATATATATTATGAATATTAACAAGTCAGTTACAATACGGTTTACCGAATATATAATTGAAAGAATTGTTTAAACAAGTAATACTTTTGCCAGGCAATAAAACCCCTTGAATGGGAAAAATCGTGTTTCTCTGGATAAACCAAAGCTGGAAGTCCAATAGCTTGGTATGATTGATACATGACACTTTTGGGGCTAGTCTACACATTCCCGATTTCCTTTATTATTTTGGCTGAAATTAAGTTATCTATTCATCAGGTGCCTTTCTAACAACATAACATGCAGGAAACAGAAAACATAGTTGTAACCAAAGACCTTTATGAATTAAGCAGTTGATAAGGAAGTATGGTATATTATAGGTCGGTAGTATTGTTTGATTTTGTCAAAATTGAGGAGATAAAACAGACATGCACTTTTTTCTAAAACAAATTTCAATTATTCTTTAAAATGTCAATAGGTTAACCTGAAAGCAATATTCCCCCCTGTGACGTCAACCAGTGTTTGCTTCCCTTTCCCTTTCTGGCATATTAAAATCTGTTAAGTTAAAGCTGACAAAGTTCGAAAACTAATACATGTACAGTCAAACTTCGCTCGCTCGAACTCGGACCCGTAGCTTTTGTTGTCTTTTTTGTTCGACGGAAAATGTGTTATACTATATTAATTGCAGAAGGGACCAGGGATCAGGTTCGAAGGGAGGTATCAGGAGTTCGATCGAACGAAGTTTGACTGTAATTTTATTCAGCACTTTTCTATTATAGTATTATTATAAACAATAACACCCACATTAATATCGGTTGAATGTACGTTATCAAGTACAAGGAATGTCATATGACATTTTCTAGTACTGTTGCAAACGAAGGTAAATTTTTATTTATTTGAGTCTCATTTGCAAGACAACAAAATTACCAGGACAAAGAAAATCAAAATAAAGCCAATAAACATTATCAAAAGTGTATTTGAATAACAAACCATTGTAAAATATTGTGTAAAATTGTGCGTGTATAATAACAATAACTTTAGGGTAAAATATAAACATTTCTAAAATAGCAGAACTCGCTCTATTAGAATACTTTGATACAACCTAGATGAAACATTGGATTACTTGAACAGTTTGAGTACATATTAGTTATATTCAGAAATGTTCATTCTCTTTACTCTACATCATAAATGAAAATCAAGTATTGATCACAAAACAGGTGATTTAATATTTCAAGACGACAAGTTGAAAGCGCTTGTAATGCTTTAGGTCTCTTAATTGTACTATCCGCATTGAATGATGACGTCACAGCCGATGGATTTTGCAAATACATTGTATGATAACTTTGAATGTTGTAAAACGATACTATTGTGATTGTAGACCATGGCCACAAGGAAGAAACAGAATCACTATATCCTTAATTGCAAGTACACCACTAAACGTGTATGGTTTATTGCGAGCACAAGCACCGTTTACGTCTGATCACTGTATGATTTATTGCAAGCATACTTAATTCAACTAGTATCATTTCTTGCGAGCACAGTCAGTAGATGCACCGACAAAGTTTGAACAAGATGAAAAACAAAAACAACAAACAATATAACGACAAGCAAGCCAATTCTTTGAGCAAGTCCTAGTTTGTTTCACTTAATTGTCTAAATATAGCAAAGGTAGCTATCAGTTAGGGGAAAACTTTAACTGGAATGGGTATTTCATGCAGTACTTGAAAATATATTGAAATAATACTGCTAAGGCTAAAGTAAGGAATTTTCAGTTTATAGACGAGTGTATTCGTTCACGATGCCTTCTTTTTACTTTCTTTTTCCGCTTGAACGACGTCTATATGTACCATTTGATCAATTACTGTAGCAACATAGCAACCGAGGAAAGGCCCCGCCCAGTATACAAACAGGTGCTCCCACACCTCGGTACCATGGCAACCGAAAGTATGACCTGACGCCATCGCCGGATTGAAATACATGCCGGTCATGTTAATACCTGTAAAATATTACATATTTTTTGAATAAAGAAATGCCAATTAAACGCACATTATGCTTCTGAAACGAATATATTTGTACTTCTTTAGAAAGGACAAAGATGAACTTTATAATGATTAGAAATAATGGTTGTAGAAAAATGTTAGATGCTTGTTGCTTGAAAACTGTAGCGATCAATGTGAAAAAACTTGTCATAATAGTAGCAAAATGTAAACAAAGTAGTATTTTGACTTCCATACAATAAACTATTTCCCTATGACTGGACTTATTGCCAAAAAAAAATAAACGAAAAAGAATGCTACGATAATTGGCCAATAAGTAACTATTTGGAAACTATAAATGCACACCAAAGTTACAGTGATTTGAAAATAGGCCCCGAGGATTAATATTGCCTGGTGGTAAAAGACTCTGTGTCTCAAGGCAGGGATAATGCGTTCGAGCAAATCTTGGGTCGCAACCACATTTGCTCATTTGACGGCTGTTCTAGGGTGCATAGCTAATCAGTAGTCAGTACGTCATGTACTTGTTGAGAAATTGGTTATTACTGGTTAATTATCAAGAAAAACTGCTTAGGTGGACCGCCAACGATACAATGAAATTGGCGTAAAAATCAGACAACGAAACTGGTTTGCTTTTTGTAGCGTCCTCGAATGTATTATAAATGAGTTTCAAGCCTTCATATAACAAATCTATGAAAACACGTGTTTTTTTATATAAAATGTAAGGAAAATCATCTGAAAAATGGTTAAGCCATTTATGCTATGCTAGCTCCGTATGCAAGCTTAGACAGCTTCCTTTAGTGTGATAGTTACTAAAATAACTTGTAAGATAATCTTCATTTTAAAATATGCCAACGAAATATAATTCAAATACGACACAGCAAAAGTATGTACTTAGTCAATACACATAAATTGTTTTCTTATTTTTAGGTTCATATTTTACATACCTAAAACGATCATTAGAGAGCCCACTGAAAGTTTAATGAGCTCATCAACCATCGACATTTTCATCAAAGTCTGCCGACCCATCCATGTGTCGATCAGCGTAGCTCCTAGTTCAATACCGAAACCAATCAGGAAGGCAACATTCAGGTCTGAGGCGCATACAGTCTCCATGTATCTTGAAACATTAAAAAATATCAGATTAAAAAGAAATTAACTATTTTTCAACCATATATGACATATCAAATAATATACATCATATTTAATCCTGAAGGTATATTATAATAACATTAAATAATAGTAAAGCTTATTTGAAAATTAAATGACGATAGGTCTTAAAATACAGTGGCAAGCTGTGTTTCAAAATTCCAAATTGTACCAGTTCATGTTAAATGTTGGATTCTTCTTAAGCCGGTGCTAGGGGGCGTGGACGGTAGTTTGCACTTGACAGTACCGTCCATGAACAGGCTCAATCAAACCGAGCCTGCAACATTTTCAATTTTGCCGTGTTGGGCTTTCTTTAGGGATTCATACTTTCTCTATTCCATTAATTGGCCTCGTTTCGTTGTAAGTGAAGAAACGACAAAAGCCATGGTGAATTGTATTTGCCTTTTCACGCGTTGTCGTTCTTGGTTAACGACCCAGCAAAAAGAAATGAGAAAATATTACTCTAGTACTTACTATCTTGCAAAGTGCTCCGATTTTAATGGTAACAATTTTTATAACATAAAATTTGGTTTTGGTATTTGATAAAGGGGATATAAATGTAACATATATGGCTTTTTTACTGCATACTTTTATTCTTGTCAAACGTTTGATAAAAATACAGCAGATCGGTATAAACCTGAAGTTTGTAGAGTTGCTTAAAGCCGCACGCCTCCCGATGACCCAAATATTTCAAGAAAATCAATATTGAGAAAAATGTACTAAATTTTTAAGAAAGGTAAAAACTTTCAAGATCGATGTTATATTTTTCATGATATGTGCGGTTTAAGACTGATTTTGTAGTATCTTTATTACCATATTTCTTCAGCGTTACTAACGCAGTAAGAGCTTTTTTTGCGTATGGCGACGACTTCTTTGTAATTTTCTTGGATTGTAAGTGCCGATTGCAATATGTCAATTACTTTATTTGTTTACCTCACAATATTTTTCTTTTAAATACATTTCCAAACTTTTCATGAAAATAAACTGAATCTGGAGGCGTGCTGCTTTAAAATTGCTTTATTCATTTGAATACGAGTAACAAGTATTGACTCCTAAGAATTAATTACTTCTGTTTTTAGGTTCAAAGCCACATTAACACACTGTTCGAGTCATATATCAACTTTTCTGCAATTACTGGTCGTGGAAGGCTTTGTTACTACATTCATTTCGGGCACCAGCGGGCATACCTGACCATCCGCATGCTGGCGTAGGCAGCTTCCTTTAGTATAATACTAAATTAAATAAATGTAATAAGTAAAAATAACTTTTCGAGATAATCTTCATTTTAAAATATGCAAACGACAGAGAATTCAAATATGATACAGCAAAAGTATGTAGTCGTCACTTTTATAACTGACTTGTTGAATTGTTTGGTTATTGTAAAATAAATGCAATGCTTTTGGAAGACGTATATAGACCTGCAGGAACTTTTGGTAATTCATGGTGTGAAGTTATAAAGAAGGTGTCAAAGCTTATACTCAGATCCAAGGTATTTGATTAGTCGGTAACCGGCACAGAATATTCGTTGACCAGTGAAAATCCTGAGATGCGAGACAAAGCTAGGAAAGAGAGTTTTTAACCTCGAGGACAGAAATTTTAAAATATTGCTGACATAATATCTACTCTAACCAGCACGTCAGTCATTTTCTCATTAATAAAGATAAATCTAGAAAGACATGAGCATCTTACCTGTCCCTATGATCTGGAACCATGTCCAATGACCATACCATTCTGGCAAACCGGTAAGAAGCAACACCTGCAAGCGCTTGTACGACAATGCTGACAATCGCCGAAGTGGCTGAGATCTTATTTTCAAGCATCTGAGTGAACGCATGACATGGATTTTCTGAGGCTCCGAAAAATGTTCTGTTTGCAATGAAGCATTCAATTACAACGGCAATAAACAACCAAATGCTGCCAAAGTTTTTATAGATGAAATTATTCTCGAAAAAGTATGCACACATCTCCAAGGTCGCTAAGAAATTTGCAACATGAGTTTTGATTGGCTCCGGCGTCAACATTTTGTTTAACGCTCTAAGCGACCACCCGACTCCCATAGTGATTATGAAGAACATAATGGACGCGCTCAAAGGAGCCACGAATTCCTCGGCACTAAGCTGCCCCATCATTACCTTTGATATATCCTGGAAAACCATCGTGTAGGTTTATGTTCTTTTATTCTGAAATAAAAAATCAAACTATTCTTTTCATTTCGAAAGATAAAGAGTATTTGTTGACTATGATATTTAGATCACTTAAATTCATATAAGTGTATAGATTCTGCATCAACTTAAACTTGGTGAGAAATTTCAACATGACAGCTCGAACCTGACATTATATTCTACCAACACTGACCGATATAACATGATATATAATGAATGGAGTGAGAACATTTTATAAATTATGAACAAGTGCGGAAATTTACTTGTTATTATATATTTATATTTCAATAACTAATTATCTCTTCATTTTTTTATTCAGTTTTGACACTTCAAACGTCCACGAAACGGAAAAATGTATTTGCTAAAGGGAAAATGGTGACACGAAATTAGCCTCAAACTTAATTTTGTCGTCTTCTTAGGAAAGAATAGAAAGCAGACTATAGATCAATTCAAAACAAATTAGATATAATAATAATAATAATAATAATAATAAACAAACAAACAAACACAAAAACAAAGAAAAAAAGGATCACTATAATGTTTATTTTAAAACATATTTTAGCTCGATTGCGAAACAAGTTATTACAACTTATGTTAATCACTTTCGAGTCTGCTTTCTGGATCTAAACAGTACTGGTGACATATGACGAAACATATAGTAGGGCTCAAACCCATGACCCCAGGGTTGTGCTTTTTTGCGAATACATGCTCATGCATATCTTATTATTGAATAGTATGACAAGGATGTAAACATACCAAAACTGGTCAGCAACGAAATAATGTTGACACTATTAGCCTTAAATTTTATCATTAATTTTGTAAAAAGTTATTAAATAAAATTCTATGTCAAAACCATGGAACGAGGAAGTCTTGATCTAGATAAGCTTATCTGTAAATAATTTTGTCCATTATTTGCATAAACCACAAGTTCAATCTTCCACTATAAATCCCCAGAGCATCTGGCTAAAGAGACCTTAATTTTTAGGAGTAAAAAGGAATTGTGAAAAAATCATCGCGCATTTCTTTTATAATGCATACACTTGGTAAAGGATCTCTTTTGATTACTTTATCACGTGGTCATCTAATTTTGTTATTACCAAAGTTTCGTTATCTCCGCAGGCCGTTTTCCACAAATGCTATAGAGTAACCCCAAAATTGCCCTACAACTGTTTACAGTCAATAATTTAAGATGTAAGCACGGTTCTGAGCATATGTTCCATCCTAAAGTTCAGTTCAAATATGGTTGGAACTTTCATATGACAAGAGCTTCCAACTTTTCTTGAAAGCAATTTGGGAGTAAAATACCACCTTAATAAATATTCAGTATTTATAAACGCATCTTGGATAGACAGGATAGTCCAACTAATTGTACAACGCGCGACGAAATAGTGTGCTATTTTGTGTCGCCTCTAAAAAAGCGGGATTCTGACCCAGGGAAAAATATCCCAGAATGTCAATATATTTTCACGAATAGACAGGCATGCGAGGTGCTTAATTCGTTTATCTTTTTAAATGTAGCACTACATTTAAATATATACACACGTGTATGTATATATAGAACGCAACTAACCATATGTAACATATTTACATATAAACAACAACATTTCTAACGTTTAGGAAATTGATGTACATGACTAACAAAGCTAAACAAAATGGAATGGCCTTGTTTATCGTAAACCTTATTTTATTTAATTGGCCTTTTATCAATTCAAAAACTAGTACAGAAAGTTAGTAACGAAGTGTCGAGAGAAAACTTCCGTCTGATTAAAAAAGCGGATGGTGTGCCCTACTAAAATTAAATGTGACACTCGGAAAAAAAACAGGTAAGGCATGTTTGCAAAGAAAACGGGGTGAAGTGTTAACAATTAATTTTCCGCATGCCAAAAATATCTGTATCACTGAAATGATCCCCTGGTTAACATTTGACCTAGCTTTGACCTGGGCACGTAGGGGGCGACTCGGTATTAATCCATTAACTGATAGTGGTATAGTAAAATAACAAACTAATATAAACCTGTTCGCAAGTAATGGGGCGCAAATAAAATGTTGGTTAGTTCATACCTTTAATTATATCAATTCTATTAATTAGTACATTATCTTCATTTATTTTGACTTTTATACACTACTATCACAAACCGGGGCAGATTAAGAATAGCACATACATTTCAAACCCCCTCTTATCCCAGTATATAAATAAATGCATGTATGTATGAGAAAACGAAAATACACTTTTGTTTACTTTCCCCGACACGTGGTTTACATGTTAGTGATGTATTACGAAAATCTATATACATTTCCGTATTCACTTTACACATTGAATGTACTATTATTAGATAATAGCTTTAGATATAGCCTTAACACACAATATGTTCAACTGTATATATAATATAACATGACAGGATATGGTTAGTTTATACACATACAAACTTATATAAAGTGTATACCTGCGCGTGTATGTGTGCGATATGTTTATCCAGTCAATAAACAAATATCCAACATTAAAATGGAAATCCCTAATCTTGTTGATACACCAATAAGACAGCAAGGTCCGATATTGAAAACGCTTACTTAGCAAATACTTTTAACATTAGGAGGATCACAATAAGTGTATGCATGAACGCTCCAGATGTTTAAACAAATATTAAGATCTGTTAACCTGTGAAATGCGTGGATAGTACATGTATTATAACAGCTAACGCCTTGTCAATAAAAATAAATGTATGAAATAAAATTCAACAATTTGTCTAATTGTGCATTTAAAGGTATAAAAACTATAAATTCATATTCAAAAACAAACCACGAAAAAGCGTCATACATCGATAATAGTGCATATAAACTGAAGCGCTGGCATGTTTGAATATAATATAAAAAATGCTCCAAATACTTACCGAAATTCACACTTATTCCTCCAGCATACACACACTTTTTTCTATCTTTCCCAATATCTATGATTCTATCTATAGCAGTTATGTTTACCTAGCAGTCGGACGTGTAATATTATGTGCATTTTTCATCATCGTACTATCATAATTACATACACAGGGACTTGAAACTATTGTATATATACACTGAAAACATTATATATAACAATAGGCCATTATCCTTGCTGGAAGGAATTATGCATCAACATATCATTTTAGAGCCTTAAAGTGGACCATTGTCTCTGCTAAGTGGACCTAGATAGCAATCTTTAAAGGTCATGCGGATTTCGCCTGAACATATCGAATATTACATACTTTGTGAATTCATCCGCCGTTCGCATTGTTAAAAAAGAACAATGCATTTTTAAGGTACATTTTATACTCTGGTAAAATATCTGTTAAAATGAAATAAAATACTGGTATAAGTATAACACAGGCTTGTATACCTTGTTGGTTGTATTTATTGAAATGTCATGCTAGACAAACGGCACTTTATTCGATTGCTGCTATTGTAAAATATACAATTTTAAACAAATAAAAACAA
Source organism: Ruditapes philippinarum (assembly GCF_026571515.1). Lineage (NCBI taxonomy): Eukaryota > Metazoa > Mollusca > Bivalvia > Venerida > Veneridae > Ruditapes > Ruditapes philippinarum. Next base: position 26,060 of record NW_026866491.1, on the reverse strand, counting down.
CTAGTACCAATGATTTTTCCGTGGTTTATAAGGATATAATATAAATTCTAGCATGCACATATTTTTACATATTAATTACTCCTCATAATTGCAACTTTAATTATTTGATAAGTGATTTATTAAACAAATTGAAATTTTAAATGAAATAAGAAATGCACACATTTGCTTTTCGTTTCAGTGATATTAATTAAACCGATGATTCACTGGTCAATGATGGTGCCACGTTTCAGTCACGAACGGACGGACACACTAGTAGAACTACCGACCTTCCAGAAGGTTGCTGGTTTGTTTTTTCACATGGAAGAATTCGTAGGCCTTGGCAGGATTCTAACCCGTGACAACTAATTCCAAGTCCGTGAACGTATACGATTTGGCCATAAACTGATATCTTAATCAATGTATGAATATTATATTTAATTAATCAATCTTTTCGAATTAATTAATTAATTAATTAATTAATTAATTAATTAATTAATTAATTAATTAATTAAAGTATATCAGATTATGAATATATATATATTAAAATAGTTTTTCCAAAATCCCCTTATAAATGGTACTTTTTGATAAATTATATTTATTAAGTTGTTTTTTTGTGCTCTGAATATTGTCCAGTTATAAATGAATATCAAATGTTTTTGCAGGAAAACACAATGATTGATTGTTAACGTTTTATATTGATTTTAATCTTCTAAGTTCCCTATTAAAATGACGATTTTTTTAACAGACCAGAATTGTGATGTTAATGTTCTTACTTATTTTTCAGTTTGTATACTAGTACTGTACATCGTTAATTATAATACTGATTCATTAATCTTCGTGAATGACCCACAAATGTATTCTAAACAAACACATATTCTTTGACTTAAATATCAAGCTCGAAGTGCGAAATGTTTTATAACAAACCGCTGACAAAAATGCAGCATTGAAAAAGAAAAAAACAACAACAACTTTAAAGCCAGAGCTACGGTATGTTGCTTTCTTTATAAAATTTCATCGCCGGCCTCAATCTGTTGAGAATGTTTTACTTCATTATTTTTATATATATGTTTGGAAGATCACCCCTTTTCGGAATTTTATCCTCACAACAATGCTTATGAAGTATAAAAACTAGCCCCATACACCACTGTCAACATATTCTATACTTCAGCCAATTATCCCCCTTTTCAAAGCTTAATTAGTCGCCGGTAGAAACCGGCGACTATATTTGTAACAGTTTAATATTATACCAATGGTAGGAGAAGCACTTAAAATCTGAAAATAAAAGCATATCAATCATTGAACAATTAAAGACAACAATTATGTTCCAGTAATCTCAAAAATTCAAACACTTTGCTCAGTGAAATGAAATATGCACATATTGACATCTTAAAAAGCAACATTACAATTTTCATAAAATGAATCAAAAAAGGTATGGGAGCTGATAAGATGCAAATCATTGTAATTTTCTTCAGATAATTACATAAGTTATTTTTCATTAATCAGTTTCATACTTTATATCATTAGAAAAACCTGTTTACTCATATTTTACACATTAAAAATAAATTTTCAAAACCTTTTCCTTTCTTCTTGGTAAAGGGTTAAACTTGGCCCTTTCTGTCAAACTTTCGACAAGAAAGTTCAATAGTTTAGTTTAGGTTGAACACCTCATTATTGAAATATAATTATAATGGTAATCGTTGATTTCGATATATTCCGTCGGTTTCCGTCACGCAGGTTTCCAAAACGGTATGACGTTAGGGGTCCGGAATCGTATTAGATACATAGAAAAAAATAATAAAATATCTTTGTGTTTATTAAACGTTAATTTTAGAAATCGTATGTAACGATGGGAATACATGTATTGATTTCAACTAAATTATATATTTTTTCGATATACATAATAATGATGTACAACACTTTTACAGTAAAATTGCATTGTTTCGTGAAATAATTAAACATATATATTTTCATATTCACATTTCAAATATTCGATGATCGGTAATTATTTGTCGGTAATTATCTGAATCTAAACTAGAAACCTATACGGATTTCAATGTATGGTACAACAGTATATGTATAAAGTACAATTACAAGAAGAATTACCAGCATAGCAATTGCCTTACAAGCCTCAACTCATTACTCAACTCATTGTTCCTCTTATTTTTATACTTAAACCATTAAACTTATATTTTCTTATATTTATGATAATACAATCATTTTTCTATCCGGCGACTTGATGCTTTAGCATCAAAATCTCTACTTGTTCTCTTTATTTAGTGTATATTCGTTATATTCATACAAACTCCTGTGAGCATTCCTCTGCCAGATGCCATTTACTGGTTCCCAATGAGCCGAAAAAAGCAAAAATATTGATCGTTGGTTCCCGTAAATAATCGTTACTGTTCTACACTGGATTATATCAGGCTCAGCAACAAGCGTACGATAGTTACAAATATCAGAGAGTTATAATTGTACTACCATACAAAACTAGAGGAATGATAAAGATTTAGCTTGAATAATCATACGAATTGTGTCGTTGGGATCAAAAGAACAAATGATAGTATGAATGATTGAATGAATGAATGAATGAATTTAGTTAAAATGTAAAAACGATGAATGAATGAATGAATGAATGAATGAATGAATTAATGATTGATTGATTGATTAATGAATGGATGGATGGATGGATGAACGAACGAATGAATTAATGAATGAATGAATGAATGAGTGAATGAAAGAGTGAATCAATCAATCAATCAATCAATCAATCAATCAATCAATGGATAATGATAGAACGAAATAGATGAATAATGAATGGATGGATTGATGGATGGATGATATAACGACATATAGAATGAATGAATGAATGAATGAATGAATGAATGAATGAATGAATGAATGAATGAATGAATAAATAAATTAGTTGTTTAAAGTCCAAACAAAGTAAGGTAATGATGAGGCTTTATTTATTGAGGCAAATTTCATTTTATATTATATTTGATTTATGATAATGTGATGCCTAAAATGTCACAATTACAAAAGTTTTGTTTATTTACTGACACTAAACAGCATTACATCAACATTTCAATGTTCAAAGAAACTACATGTAAATAAAAACAAATAAAGGAAGAAAGAAGACGAAGAAAAAAGTCCAAGTTATTTACAAATTGATGATATCAGAGATTCTTTTAACATTTCATCTTGAAATATCTCGGGTGAATGTTTTGTTTTATCAAAGAAAAATCTGTGCTTCAAATTGACGTTCGCTTCTATTTCACAACTTTAATGAAAAAAACACTAAAGCTTTACAATTTTAAGAAGAATCATGCTTGTTCTTCGTAATTTAGACTACTTGCTTTAAAATTACGTTAAACATTGTGTGTCGTTGTCAAGATGAACTGAATTAATAATATACTTCAAAAGATTGACTATCATCTTTGTGTTTGACCAATAATTGATAATGAAAAATGTTAAGGATACAATATGAAAACAATATAAATTATAAAAGGACTGCCCAGCTATTTTTAGAAATTTAACACTACTGACAATTTATAGAAGTATCCCTTGGCACGTGTACTATTGATTATTTTTGCATAGTAAAATATAAAATTGAACACAATTATGTCTAAATGTAAAGATCGTTTGACTATTGTCTGTGCACTCATCATTTATAATACTTGGATTGGCATAATGTCACTATTTCGCTAATTATATCTCTACACCATTTCAAAATAAAGCGGGCAGTCTTTTACAATTCATAAAGCACACCAATTAATTGATGACTACACAATGATGCAAGAGCGTGCCACCAATGCAGTTTATGTTTAATATCCAACATCAAACTAATTGTGAGATGTCTAATTTGCCTAGTATAATTATACTCATGCATCCTTAAACAATATAACTGTGTCAAGTGTAAGAGTAGATCGCAAATAAATAAAAAAATAATATAGAAATAATCACATTCGCATTGGTAACAAAATTCTATTGTTTAATCAATGTATATATAAACTCGCCTATGGAACCTTTAAACAATTATGAAAAGAACTTCATTTTTTTAACAAAGCAATTAAATGATGTTTTTATGATTTAAGCACTTTTAATACACGTTAGAGGTGTTGAATATTTTACGTGTGATTAAATTCATAGTTCTTACATAATTATACAAACTGCTATATTTTTCCAAGCATTTTTCTTCTCTTTTTTTCTGCAAATTAATAAGATAAAAAATCCCATTAAATTTTGTTTTCACTTACCGAGTCCAGGCCAAATTTAATTGATTTGCAATGTGTTGTCACTTTCCTAGTACATTATTTTGTTTAACTGTTTTGTATGATATTTCACATTCTATGTATATTATTGTAGGTGTGACTGATGCCTCTGATGGGCCTAACATTTTGAATAAGCTGTTAAACTGTTAGGAAGTTCTCTTGTATTCTTATTCGGAAAATTGAATAATTCATCACCCTCTCTGACTGTAAAAACTGTACTCTAACGGGTTAAAATATAAAAAAATCTCCATGATACTTGCGCATTTTTATCGCATTAATTCGTTGCTTGAATAAGATAAAAATGCGCCGGGTGCAATAGGTACCCACCCATTGAAACATTTTTTTGAAACCTGGATACCTTTCAAAAATATCGAGACAGATTATATACAGGGTGTGAGTAAATTACATGTACACACACTGTTTAATTCATAACCCCTCCTCTACAGTTCATCGGTTCGTTTGTATATACTTTAAAGTCAATACTTATTTAATTGTTTTTACCTATTTCAATAATAATTCTTATTGTTTGTGTCCAATCGTAGTAAACCTTGTCTTTTCATATCAGGAATTAATTAAGTGCCCGCCAAGTTTAACAACAAGTGCTCCAGTTATAATTATAGTTCAATAAAAATTGTATTTATATCGGTTGACTATAACATTATACATGTATTATGCCTCACGTAAACTTTTTACTATATAGCCTAATGTGACGCCACATTGTTATTTGATTCCCAAGGGGCGGGTAAACTATATAGAAATGTAATGCTCTTTTTCTAGTTGTCTCTCCTGGCCTCTCTGTTCACTTAAACTTTTGACAATATTGAGATGTTTTACTGTAATATATATGTATATTTTGACAGAAATAATGTTGTCGTAATATGTCTTTAGCTTTACGTTAAGTTGTTTTGGATTGGTTATGTAGTACCCTTTATTCCATCAAGCCAATAACGTTTGGTTTCTAATAATAGACGGTTTTATTTAGCGCTACCTTTTATGGCATAGATTGTGAACATGAATATATATGTATCACCATATCACATGTATTCACCTAGAGTCGAGGCAAATATGAATCTCTATTGACGGTCATGTTTCACATCTGGACCAATCACAAAAAGGGGACATGGTAAGTTATTATGAATCCAATGTATTACACTTGCACATTTACAATTCAAGCTTAAAATATCTGCAAAGACAATTTCGACTTAAACTTTAACTTAAGTTACCAAACTTAACAGAATGCAGAAGCGGATGCTTTGGAGTACCTTTGAACAGACGTAATCAAATCAAGCCTTTTATATTATCTATTTCAATTGATATCTTAATAAAACGTTCAATACAGTTGCTACGGACAAACACCATTGCCTTAATAATGTATGTATATTTCTTGAACAAGACTTTAAAGTCATCTTTCAAACATAAATGTTGAAAACGTACCTTATAGTATCATAAATTGCAAACCTAAATACCATAAGAAATGTGGTATATAGAGACTTAGAGTGTGGTCTTTTGGGCAAGTCTGTATATCGAGTAAATGTTAGATTACAAAATGTGCATAAGTCTAAAACAGCAGTCATATCTAAAACAGCAGTTATATGAAAGAATGGACCGTTCATCTATATATTTTGTGTTGATTATGTTATGCATTTTTCACTATTCATCCGGGTGAGTTATTCTAACATTAAAAAGTATACAATAAAGTATTTATGACTGCATTTTATTCATCAATAAGAATCGCAATATTAAAAAATTAATAATAGTCAAATAATTATAACTTCTTTTTTAAATATAAAAAGAAATGACTTTTAAAGCTTGATATACAATGTACATGCAGATTTATTTGTCAGCGTATCAATAACAGAAATAACTAATTATTATATCTTCCGAGACAATCTGTAATGTTGTATGCTTTATCTTCAATCACATTGCAATTTTGACATTTTTGAAAACTTTGCAAATATCTTTGTTTTCTTTCAGTGGATTTTGTACATACACAACAAAATGTAGCAAGTATACCAGTAGTAGTTGCGGTACATGGTATGCGAAATTCAAAATGATTTATGTGTAACTGATATATTCTAATGTCCTGAAAGATGAAAATGACAAAACACTACATGTAAATGCATGCGTTATAACAGACACATATTTTATACCATATTTATCGACATTTGATGTTAATTATCATGTTTTGGCTAACTTAAAGTATCATTGGTGGTCATTGAGACTGTGGCAAAAATATCAAACGTGCTTTAAAACAAACATCTAAAATACTATGATGTTTGTTCTTATTTGTTATAAATTCTTTGTTAATGTTATTCATGCGACCTGTAATTTTCTCTCTTTAAAAAAAATCAAGCTATTAGAATTTGTTTTTCATTTCCCTTTTGTGAAAATCTATAGATCTACAGATAAAAGAATTTTGATATACATGAAATTCACAGGGGCTGGAGTAGATGTGGGTACACAAAGTATTTTTCCTGTTATAAGCGGCACTGTTGTTCAGGCTGGGGCGGAAGTAACTGTAACAAACGTGAGTATATTATTGTTGACTAACTGGAGATAAAAGCTAATTTAAAAATAGTTTCTTCTTTTATGTGGATTTGAATCATTTTACAGAGGTGTCAGATTGGAGCCTCAACACATGTATTGCTTGATACGAAGCAAAGCGTTTGTTTAGTTTGTTTTGTTAAACTATAATTATAAAACCTGGGGTCTTCCTCCACCGGTAAAGCAGCAAAGTCGCCATATAATCTATACTGTGTAGGTGCGAGGTAATACCCAATATAATAATAAATAAACAAATAAAATAACAACAGATACCTTCTTAAAAATAAAAGAAATACGACAAAGGTACAATTTTATTTGAAATATTTAACTTGTCATTTTTGTTTTTGGAAAACCGCGCTTTTTATTTTAAGACATTGAAAATTTGATTACATACATATTACTGCGGCAGTCTTTTTTCAATTTTAGATTTTCCTTTCTATTGTAGCATTGTGCAATAATTATTGTCGCAATGGTGGAACATGTATTCGTCCTAACACCTGTAGCTGTACAATATATTACTCTGGATCATATTGCCAAACCAAAAAATGTAAGATGTTTTTATTCCTGTTTTAATCAAGCAATGTCTAACTGTGTTTGTTTTTGTCTTTTTTTATTGTACTGTGACGGCACGGCCGTTTGATAAACGAGTCAAACCCGCCAGTTTGCCAAACTAAAATTTTAAGATTCATTTTTTTTTAATCAAGCAAGTGATTCACTTTTCTATTGTATCCAAATGTTTAATATAAAGGCGTGGTCGTTTGATAACGCGTCAAACTCCCCAGTGGATGTGGGTGGGGGAGATATGGCCGACAAGTTCCCTTCAAATACTTAACACTGATTATTTAGTATTTGTTTTGTTCCAGAACCGTATTTGGAAGTATCAACAAGCTGATAGATTCCTTCACCGGCGATCTGAAATTAATTTTGTATATTTACAACTAAATAAGCTTTTAACTAATGACTAACATTTTTATTATGTTTCAAACAAAACTTATCCTGGACTACGTTTACTCAATCACTATAGCATCCGTAAGAAATTAATGTCCTCACTTTATGGCATGGGGCAACATATTAAGTTGATGTGATGTAGACATTATGTGATTATTAGTTAGTAATATTAGCTAGTAAAAGGCCAATATTTCTGCATCGAACGTCGCAATTAATGTCTCATGAAGGCTATTATACCTAAAAAATTAACCCAAAATCAAGATATCCTTAAAACCTGTCAACCTTCGGGAATTGATTTGAGAAATATGCTAACATGGTGGAAATTTGACATTTTAGTGAAACCTTTAAGCAAGACAACCAGGAGCTTTAGTATTCGATCTGTATGTTTCATATTTTAAATGTATTTTTTGAGTGTGGCTTATTATTTTGGACCGGAGTCATTTTCCGCTTTTATTTAACTAAAAATAACAAGTAGAATAAAGCAAGTTATTTGACGTCTGCTTCCTATAGGTTTTCTATAAATTAACATGCTTTAACTATTTATTTCGTTGTTATTTTTTTCCGTCCAAAGGACAACCAGTGTTATACTTTATACTCCAGCATGTCTTGGAAAGCAGATGGAAATTTTCTTCCTTCTTGACTCGTCCGGAAGCATAGGACAAACGCATTTCAGCCAAGTAAAAGACTTTGTCTGGAACGTTTCGCAAGTTTTAGATATTGCTCAGAGTAAAACAAGAGTGGGTTTGATGACATTCAGCAGGTTCCCGATTATACGACTCAGCATAGTTGATACGGAGAATAAGACGCAAGTGCTGGATGACATAAAGAGTGTGCCATACGTACCAGGTATGTGACAAATTTTGCAAACTATGCCTTAAACAATTTTATATGAACGTCATTTTGTTACCCCCCTAATATTTTTGGAAATGGATGATATAAATGGTAAATAGAACATTGGAATAAGTGTATTATGTAAAGGTAAATATCTCGTATAAATCCAAATTACGGAAAATTTGTTTGTTGTTAAAAGATGTTGTCCCAAGATTTCTTTGATTTCTTTTGATTTCCATTTGTTCGTTCATATCGTTGAAAGGTTTGACAGAAACACATACGGCGTTGAGCCTGTTGCAACGTGAGGGATATTTTGGATCCCGGTCTAATATTCCGCATGTTGCGATGCTGATAACAGAAGGAAAATCTCTTCATACGAAGGACACTTCAGATGCTGCAGCTTCTTTACACTCACATGGTAATGATTGAAAGCGTTTTTATGATTTCTAACAATTGTTTTAATTATTGTCATGATTATTGTCTTCATAAGAGTAATGTGCCATATTTATGTACATTAATTATTCTGAGGAGGCATATGTGCGTATATTAGTAGCTACAGAAAATATTGATTTCTTTTGTATAGTGTCCAACATTTTTTCAATAACTTTCATGCTTATTTGTCATTATACCATGTGTGCCATTATACCATTATGTGCCATGTGCGATGATGCAGAGACATATTATGTCCAATTATTGTTAGCAAGAGACGATATTGTATATTACTTTAAGACATACAAAGCTGTTTTAAACTGAAAAAGCGAAACAAAATTCACCAACTACCATTTGACGTATATTTACAAAGACATTAAAAGTGCATCTTTATATTAAATGCTCCAGGCATCCAGGTGTTTGTGGTTGGAATTGGACATAATGTTGCGTCAACTGAGTTGCACACCATTGCCTCTGATCCTGATAGTGGCCACTTGTTGACAGTCGAAACCTACAAAGAACTGCCCAGCATCATCGAAAAACTGACTACACTGACATGTGATGGTAATAAGAGATTTATTTTCCGAATTCGTGTAGTAAATATTAAAAACCTTTTTAATTTAGTTCTTTAATCATAAAACGAATTAAACTACATGAATTACAGTCACAAACGATAACATTTTAAGGCAAACAAATGAATTAATACATGATTGACATTCTACTTGGTAATATATGAACCTGCTTTGGCTTTGGTCACATCACATAATTCATGTAACATCCAAATAATTACATAATCTCCTGTTATATGCTAACTAAACTATTGGTTAAAATGACATTCGATTTGTTTATTTAGTTTCAGCGCACAGTTATACGCCAATGACAACACCAAGTAAGTACTTTTCAAATCTGAGGACCTATGTTAGTTACTGTGTAAACTTATTGTAGGATTACTCTTGCCTAAGACCGAATGGAGTGTTTTCGACCTGTAAATGCACGGGAACAAATAAAATGAATTGAATAGATGAAACAACAACGCAACAAAGTACTAAATGACGCAATCTTATTATAAGTAAATGTCTTGTGCAAAAACTACCAACATTTATGTCATTTTAATAATTAAACGTAATCATCTTAAAAAGATAAATAACAACCAAAAATACCTGTATTGGCACGGAAGCAAGTATAATTAGTTTAAAAGGCAACGAACCGTTTCGTGACCCATATAAAAAGACGTATATTTCATTTGTCTAAGCGTTAGTAAATGCTATGAGGCACGTACAGAAGTAATTAGTAGTTAGTAATTTTGAAATGACATTTGAAATGGGGTATATTATGTATGAGAATAAGGCAAAAGATATGAAAAATGAATTCAGCGACAGGATATTTACATAAATATGACCCATCAAATTGACAAAAGACATTTGAACGAATTATGAACAATGTATGTCGGTATAATACCCTTCTGACAATTATGAAACAACAACAGCTGCAGGAGCAATGAACTTTTTGCGCATTTATAATCGTCTATGCAAGAACAAACGGTCTGTAAAAAACAACATAAATTTGCAAACAATTCAAGAAATTATCAAATGGCACAAATATTCAGGCTCGCCTTCATGTATTTCTCTTAGATAACATTGTTATGATTAACACCACAGGCTATTGTTAAAATCTTTTAAGCACTGTAGTAGAAATACTTTTGTGTTACTTGTTTTGGTTATAAGTTACTAGAATTCTTTTCAGAGCCGATTCTGTTCCAGCATACATACGGTGATCCAGTTTGTAAGTCAAAAATATTTAACCAATAATTTAATTTGTTCAACAAAATAGAAAACGAAATTCGTGCCATCAAGATGAAAAAACTTATTTTTGTCCGTAAATATATAATTATACATATTGATAAATATTGACATTAACTTGAATGAATTGTAATTATAACTTGCAAGGAAGCCTTTAAATAGATTAATTAATTGATATCTAAAAATGTTAAATGCTTTCTTGTTATATTGAACCCTTTACTTCATGAGCATACTGTGAAAAATTGCCGCTTTTCATTGAAACGCCTTCTGTTACAAGTTCAAACTGCTATGAAACTATCAAAAATGCTTCAATACTGATGACACTTGGCACAAATATTGACTGGACCATATTCTCTGTAACAGCATGCTCAATCTTTAATTTCCCGTTACCATGGCAACGTAGGCACGTCTCAAAATTGCCAAAAATCACTATTTTGCATTGTTTTTTTCCATCCAAACTTATTCCAAAGTGCTGCAACTTCTCAATGGTTTGAGATGGAGTAAAATGCTTTTCAGCGTTACCTTACGATCGACCTGAGGCCATCAGTGATCTCTGTTTGGGGCCTAAATAGGGAAAATTTTCACTGTTTGAGGCCTCAAAAAAGGGGGATCGAAAAGCCGTCAAAACACGTCTATATGAAGTAAAGGGTAAACAAAAAATGATGAAAAACCTTGGAATTACCCAAAATCTAGTTTTTCTATGCTAACACGTGGCCTTTCACATTATTTTGGTGAACAATTGTTGTTTTGTAGCATTTTTAGATATTTTTAACTAGACGCACATCTAATAATTGTTAGGAATAAAAGCGAGGCAAATTTTAAGTAAAGTGCACCGAAACTTATAATTTTAGCGGAATGTATTGGAAAGGCTGCAGATATAGTGTTTGTCATAGATTCAACTACTACAATTGGAGCAGCCCATTTCAAAAGCGTCAAACGTTTTGCACTGGACATCGTCAATGACTTTGACATAGCCGATAATGCTACACGGGTAATATGTTTATTTGATTCATCACACCGAGTGACATTAGGTAGCACTCCACAGTTAATTTCAAGTTCCTGCCGTCAATGTCCTACAAGCAATACGTCTAATAATTCTGATACCAAACTACACAACCTTAAAAAAGAAAACACATTTTGTTGAGAACATATATGACACAAGATTGCAAATCTACAATGAAATTATCCCATCTGCAATAGGCAGGCAGTCAAAAAAGTTACAATTCATTCCGTTGAAGCCCAACATCTACAGTGGCCCGAGACCCAAAACAACACATTTCGTCCCTCTGGCAACAAATATCTGCGAACATACAGCCTAAAGGAACAACATCTCTACTTTAGCACCCCCCACCCCCCTGTAAAATGACTTGTTTTACCGTGCATGCTGTTTAAAAGCAATGTTTACAAAAAATGGCGGCCTTGACATTTCTGGCTTTGCTGATCATATTAGATGACACAAAAACAAATTTCATGGTGAAAATGTACTTTAAATACAACCAGTCATTTAAATCAAGAATATTCACTATATCCAAGAATCCTCCCTGGCCATTCGAAGCTGTGGCTTACATTACTGTGGTGTGCTACCTTAGATACACGATGTATTGCACTTAAATTATAAAATATCGGGATATAAGTTTAAATTAATAGTTATATCAAAATTGTTAAAGAATTCCCTGTTTCAAGTCCTCCTAGTAGTTAAAAAATTGGAAAAAGATCAAAAGTAAAAATGAAAAAGCAATTATATAAGAAATAAAATAGTTTAAACCATAAATACGTATTTATAAGTATTTCAATCAAAGAATTTTGTAATTCCTAGTCAAAACGTAAATATAAACAAATAATAAGCATTAATCTTTGACAAATTAAGAACAAAATGTTGAGCAAAAGAATGTCTCTAGGAATTGTATTATATGTAGATCTTTTGTATTTGTTAAAAGTTTATTTTGTATCTATGATATGATTCTATTTTTTAAAAAAAATACAGATGTTATAATTTTCAAAAGCGTGGCTGAGTGGTTAACGCGTCGGACTAGTAATCTAAGGATTGCTGACCGCGTGGGGTCAAACCCTGTCAGGACCAAGCCGTTGTTTCCTTGAACAAGAAACTTTACATTCATTGCTTAGTACTGGTTGATTCCAGGAACGGATTCGAGAGTGTTTCAATAAGCTTATAGCTTCAGACACAATCGAACTAAAATAAATTTGTATAAACTAAAAGAAAAACGAGATTTTCGAAATTTAATGCAACATTTTTGTCAATCAGGGAATTTACCCCTTCTGCAACAAATCTTTGAAAAGGTAGTGATTAAAGTATTTAAATAATTTTTTGATTGGGGGGGGGGGGGGGGGGGGGGGGGGGGGGGGGGGGGGGGAAATACGAGATTGCGAAATTCAATGCAATGCATTTCTGTAGCAATCTGGGTAAGGTACGCCACTTTTCTGCAACAACTCTTTCGATAGCTAGTGGGTGATATGAAGTATTAAATGATTTTCAGATTGGAGTCATAACGTTCAGTACATATCCTTTACTTCGCCTGGAACTAGGCAAACTAAATGCCAAACTTGAGGTTCTTAACTTTATCAACAATCTAGTGTACTTCACAGGTAAACATTGACTTTCTTTTCAATCAGTATAATTTGAGCATTCGTGCCCTTTAACTAGTTTATCTATTTTTTTGTAATAAAATTGCAAAGTTAACACAAACTTTTAAAAAATGGTTATTTTTATGAAAAATGGGAATATTAGGCATTTTTTCTGGATTCACATTTCATATATTAATTAAATGATATTGAATACAAGATATAAAAAAGATAAAAGAATAATATGAAAAATGAGAAAGATGAAACGACCAAACTAAAACAGAAACATAAACCTATATTACGATAATCATTGCTGATGTATTTTGTTATAATTTTATTTAGGAAAACGCGAAACAGACAGGGCTTTGGAACTTCTTCGCATTGAAGGACTTTTAAATCATCGTCAAGAAACACCGGACATTGCAATTTTGATTACTGATGGTCCTTCTACAAGTACATTTCTTACTACAAGGGCGGCTGACGAGCTGAAACAAAGCGGCGTTGAAGTTTTTGTTGTTGGTATGGTTTGATAAAAACATTTAATTTTAAATCATCAGCATGAGTCTCAATCTATCAACAACATGAGTTAAATGTATTTTTCTGGAAATTGTTTTCATGAAAATTATCTGTTTTAAATTAACATGATTGACTAACTGTTTTGAGGCTGTGCATAGCATTAATTACTTGCAATGAGCCACAATGTCAATACATACGTTTAAATGATATTATTTTACGTCATTGTCATAAAATTTTAGGTTAAAGTATAATCTTTATTCATTAACATTATCTTTATTTATAATCTTACACAAGCTTTACTTAAATTTGTTGTTATTGGGTACAATTCAATTACAGCGAGCGTTGTAATACTTTTTGCTAGTACTAGTAATATATTTTCAAGTAACAGAGCAATTACGGCTTTTCAGGTATAGGTGATAAAGTTAATGCTCAAGAACTAGGATCAATTTCAAGTGATCCTAAGGACCATGTTTTCACAGTGTCTAATTTCGATGAACTTGGCCTGTCAAGCTTCGAAGGTGTTGTAGCTAAAACCATTTGTAAAGGTAAGTATGAAGATAATTAAAAAAAATCAACTTTGTGTCTTTTTATTTCTAGAGCTATTTTTATTAGTTTGTGTACCTCTTTTGTCTAAAACTAACTTACTTTGTCAGTACTATAGCGTAAATGCTTTTCGTCCTACAGTCGCGTAAAAGATGCCTCGATAAAAAAGGCCATCTCATTACCAGCGCTTAAGTATGAGAAACCAACTATTTACATATTCACTTTAGGAGTTGTCATATATTTAGCAAAATAAAAATGTTCTTATTTTCTTTGAGTGAAAACCGTTTAGGACACAACTTAATAGCATTCATACTAAACATGAATAGGCGTTTAACTATTTGTTTAACGTCTAACACCGACAATTTCTATGTATGTGTTAAAAGTTTATTGTATATAAGCAGAGCAAATCGCAACATCTATCGTCGATGAACTGTGTTTGTAAGAAACTATTGGATATTCATATTTGATTTCAATTTGCTGCATAGTACAGTGTAGTACGCATAACCACGAGGTTCGAGTTCACCTGTGATATTATTTTCGTAACTGTGGTACTTTTCATTTCACGTATTATACTGGAAATGTTTTATAAAATGAATGAGAAACAAGTTGAAACCTCATAATAGTTATTTTTCAATCTTTTTTGTACTAATCTATGTGAACATTTTACATAATATCATACGTTTTTGGACTTTGATTGCAGATATTCCATTTTTAACAACGCAAAGAACCACTCCTTCGACAACTACACCAACGCAAACAACAACACATCAGTTGATGACGTCATCAAGGTTCTCTTAAATGTTCTGGTTTATTCCTTACTAATTTAGATAGATATTTATACCTATGTACAAACATTATCATTAGAAACGCATATATTTATATTTGCTAGAGTCATCATGGCCACGAGTAAATTTCATTGTGAGTTATAGAATACTAGTTTAATCGAAGCACAGAAGGCGCTAGTTTAATCAAAGCACAGAAGGCGCTGAATTTGTTTGGGTCTCAGAATGTCAGAAATGTGAAGGTTTTGAGATTATAAACCAATTTGTTTTTGTAAAGTGCCACCAATGCTTTCCAGCGTTTTAATTGTAGTAAATTGGCTATAAGACTAATTGCAACACTGATATCCAATTCAATATTTATTTGACTTAAACAATTTGAAAAAAATGAGTTGCCTTAACTCGGATTTGAACTCCAGACCTCTCGCTTCCTGTGCGAGCGCGCAAAACGCCTCGGCCACGGTGAAGTTATATGTTAACGGCCTGAAGAAAACCATATTATTCTAAATAAGGGTTTGTAACCCTTATTATTTTGACTCTAACTGTTGTTTAACATAGATGCAAATAATCATGGAGCTTACTATAAGCATGTATATCTATAAAGAATAAAACAATATTAGAAATATTTGACCATTCGGGATTCATTTTGCTTGAAAATTAATGCGCCTGTCATTTGACCACTTTTACGCAGTGATCTCCCCTGAATTTTTAGTGTTAGTGTTCATATAAAGGGAAGTAACCGCTTCAAAAAAGCGGACAACTTTCGGCATTTGCAATTAACAGCATCAGGGTCTGAAATTTCGCTACCATTATTTGTTTGGTCTCACGACCCAAACAAATAAAAATCACTTGCCCACAACAATCAAAACTACTTACATGACTATATATTTCGAGATTTGAAATGGTCTAAATGGTCTTATATTAGAATAAGAGATCTTTGATGTTTTACTGGTATATGTAATGCTCTATTTCTTTATCATTACAATTATATATTATTCCTGTAATGTATTACAATCATTTAACTGATGATAATAAAAATGAATAATAGTATTTTTCTAGCAATATATACAACATGTCGACATACATTTGTAATATAATCAAATTTAAGAAGACCTTACATACAGGTAGATGTTTTTAGGGATAATTAGTTTACAAAATTGCTTCATAGGTTGAAAATAATAATCGTCGTTCATGTTATGTTAAATATATTGCATGAAAAACATGTCATGTTTCTGTATACAGATCACCCTGGCTGATCAGCGGAAATGACACCTCGGGTATGTATGATTATCATATATACCAATCATTTTAACTCATATACATATCTCTATATTTTTTCATGCGTTAAAGCCAATTGAATACATTTAAGATGTACATGTTATACATGGTTAATGTTCGAAAACGTTGCTTTAATCCGTTTTCAAGTATTTATCATGTATCTTTGTCATATCTATATAGTGATCGTTTCTTTCAGATTGTGTTCCTGACGTTAAAGACATTTTGTTCCTTGTGGACAGTTCAACTAAAGTTGGCGAGAAGAACTTCATGAAAGTGAAGACATTTATCAAACAAACTGTTGGAACGTTTAATATTGGATTAAACCAAACACGTGTGGGGTTAATTCTTTTCAACACAAATGCAACATTGGTGTTTGCATTGGACGCGTATGATACATCACAAGACATACAACAGGCTGTAGATAACATAGTATACAAGCCAGCTAATAAAACAAATACAGGTATCTCAAAGGCATTTATTGAAATGTAAATATAAATCTGACTCTGGGTGTAGTATTTTTAAAATGAAATTCAGTTTAAGTATATCTTAAGATCAAAACACTTTAATATACATTGACTTATCAATCTGACTAAACTTCAGATCTACTTATTTCTTTTATGTTTATCTGATGACGACCGTATATGTTTCGCCTTCTTTATAATTCGGATTTCCCGAGAAAGCTACATTTAGCCATGCAATCAAACCGGTTTTTACATAGGCATTAGAAAACTATCAAAATACCGTTACATGCTTAACAACTTGTTGATTTTTGTTAGAAAAAAAATGTTTGAAATAATGTTTAATAATTTAACTTGAAATAATAGTCAATTTTTAATGGGCAGTTTACCTGTCGGTTATATGGACAACGACATGTTTGTTCTCGAAATCGTGAAAATTACCTACTCAGTATTGGTTTTACCAGGGTTAAAATTAGAAACCACACCGCTTTCAAAATGATAAAAGCTCGCTGATGATTGGCTATGCGAAAGGTCACTAGAAATGACTTCGTATATGGTCACGGTCAGATCTAAAAGCGGAGCGTTATTTAGAGCTGATTTTTATCAGATTGATTGACTTATGTACATGGCGTTACATTGGTTGCAAAATATTCCACTACTCCATTTGAGACTTGAAGAGTTATTATTGGAAGTTAGCGCAGTAAATGTTTACTTTGTCTTTCGTGATTATTTTATAAGGGCAGCTGCTCAGTTGTTAAACAATCGTTGATAGTTTTCTTTTTAATTCTAAAGTAATAAATAATAGTTGGTAATTTATTTTCGTCTAATTATTGTTTTCTTTCTTGTAAAACAGCGCAAGCTTTAGAGTTTGCTCGCACACAAGGTTTTACTTATGATCGTGCTGGAGCGCCAAACATTGCGTTTGTAATAACAGATGGATATTCCTCTAACAAAACAGCCACACATCTTCAGGTAGACGCTTTAATTGAAATTCATGTATATAACGTTATCAGTAAAATTGTTATCTTTTTAAATTACTTAAACTATCTTGCATAAAATATCTCAATATCTCATCAGAGGGCACATGCTATTCGTTTGACAATGTAAGGAAAGAATTTATTATCTGTTTTCCAAATATGTGCCTTTGTTGTAAAATGTCAATACTAACTCGTACATTTAAAGTTTTTAATGTTTTATCTAAAAAAATCCAAATTGTCATACATATACATTTAGAAGTATAGGACCATTGATCTAATAGTAAAAATGAATAAATATAAATAAATGACAACCTACGAAAGTAATATTTCTTTTTCAGGCAACATTGGCTAAAGAGAATAATTTGATACAGATTGTAACGACAGCTGTCGGACAGTATGTTGACTTTGATGAGCTTGTTGATATAGCAACTGAAAATCCATACACAAATCAAAGTCTGTTTTACAGCGTGGACGATTTTGACGATCTGCATGTGATGTCACTTGAAAATGTGTTGACTAGTGTCATATGTGGTTGTATGTATCGAATGCATTTTAATCAGACCTTGCTTACATAAGATTGCATGTACATTATATTAAATTCATTTAATTACGTAACAAACCTACTGGTGAACTGATTTCTGAAAGTCATTTGAATTAGTCTTATCATTTTGTTTAAAGTTTTGTTTCGATTTCATTAAAGCAACAAGATTAATTGACATATGTCAATATCTTCCAAATTGTTTCATCCCAAGACAAAAATGAAAACGTATTATAAATACATTTGCTGGTTTAAAAAGTAAATAAAAGTACAGGTATAAAAGTTATACAGTAACATGGTAATATCCGTTCACCGTTTACGGGGACAAGCATTCCATTTTCTATAAGAAACGTTGTGCCTTAATATCAGAAATATCATAAAAATACTCGTATGTAAATATAAGTAAGTGTAAACAAAGTTGATGACAAGATATACTTAACTACTGAAGTGTCATGTTTACATGAACGATATTCAATTATAATTATAGTTCTATTGTTTGAATACTTATTTAACTGTTTGTTGTAAAAATATTTATGATAATAATAAATTATGTAAAATTATATAAAAACTGTTTGTGAAACTAGATTCTTTACAGCTTGCAACAAATATTGACAAATGATGATAAAAGTAAAAAAGAACTTATAGTTAAAACATTTAATTGCATACCGATTGTACACGAATCATAGGTGACACAGTCTGAATGGGCGTCGCCTTTTTCTTCTTAATTGACGTCTAGTAAATGTACAACTTTAAGTTATTAGTGGGCAGTACAACAGTACATTTTGTACCGTTATAATAATTGTTTTTTAGGGATGTATCCGCAATATTCACAATGACATTTGATAAGTGTTATATTGGTTTAAGCACGATTACTTACATGTTAATTTAAATTTGGTAAGTTTGACTTAACTACAAGTATAATATTTTATGTTGTAGTTCAAATCCTGCCTACATCACCAGAAACAACCACGACAACCACTACGACCACGTCTCATTCTACATCGACCCCTTGTTATGACAAAGTGAAGAATTGTGATGAATATAAGCAAGATATGTGCACAAGCTATAAACCATGGGCCATGGCTCATTGCAATCAATACTGTGGATTTTGTCAAGGTAATGACATTGCCTGAACATATTAGATGTAAATTACTAAACTTGATAGCGTGCTTATTCTTAAAAAGACTACACAGATATATGTAACTCGTATATACTTCATTAAGCATAACACTAAAATATAACAGCATAAATTCTCATTTGAACAACTATATATTAATTGCACCCCTTTTTAGGGACGCAAGAGTTAGTATTAGTATTCAATGACTGACTTGTAAGCAACTTACCGTCGAGAAGTTTTTTTTCTTAAGACGTCGAAATTAATATATTATATTGTAAATTGCTTCCGATCGGATGCATTCATTAAAAACTGAAATATTTTATCGATAAATTCGAATTATACTAGATTCTAATGTATCTCAAATTACATTTATTTATATATTTGTTCCTGAAGTTTTTTCATGATTCATTTGGCATAATAAATCATTCGCACTTTCGTTACAAGGTAATGTCTCGTTTTTATTTAGGCACCACTACCCCTGTAAAGATATGTTTTGATAAGATAGATAATTGTCACGAATACGGTCCTAACATCTGTAATTCGACCGCATTTAGAAAATGGACAAAAGACCATTGCTCGCTCTACTGTGGACTTTGTGGTATGCCATTCTTATTGTTCTTAGATAAATATATATTTTAGTAGTTGCATTCATATTATATTATAAGTTTTTATGTCTTTCATTTAGACCTGTATAATTATAATGGGTTATAAGCCAGTGACGTCTTAATGGCTTGGGTGCCTATTTCCAATCAACTGGCTCGTAGATTCCTCATATGCCACGATTTCTGGTTACGACTTGAAAGTGGTGTTAATTGAGCTTCGAGATTTCATAACAATTAAACAAACATTAGCTTAAAAAATTCCATTGAATATGGTAAATTCAATTTTCTAAGGTGTAGTGATAAACATATTTGATTATAGTTAGTAAAACTCAGACAACATATTTGATGGTAGTTAGTAAAACTCAGACAAAAATCAATATAAAATCAATATAGATAACCAAAATGTTTATCATGAATAAAATGTACTTTATTAAGTGAATGACGCAATCTTTATCTTTATTGCAGGACCTCCAACGACAACTACTTCAATCCCGTCTACACCAAAATGTAACAGCATTTGATAATATTCTTGTCCTTTTGCGAAGTCTTCGTCCTTGAAGAATCAACAAATAAAACAATTGAATATATGTCAATGTGGCTGGAATATAAAAGTTTTAGCACATTCATATAGATAAAGAGTCATATGTCTGTGTATATAGAGTAAATAATTTTAAGAAATAAATATAAATAGTTTTACAAAAACGTTTTCTAACGCATGTACAATTTCTCTTCCTATGATTGATATTCCGCATGTCTAAATGTTATTCTTTTAGATATATTTTCATATCTGTTACAAGCAATATTTTTTCACAGTTGAAATACCAACAGTACCACCCAAGACACCTATGCTGCCTTCGTCTGGTTTGAACTCATCTTGTTACAATAAAGTCGACAATTGTGATTTATACACCCAGGACATGTGTTCAAGTTATCGGCCCTGGGCAATGGAACACTGTAGAATGTTTTGCGGATTCTGCATAGGTTCTGTTTAAAAATATAGTTTCTTTAGCAAACATTAGCTTTCCACTTATATAAACAAAAACGAAAAGAATAGTACGTTTTAAGCGATTATTTGTTTCCCTGTACAACCTTTTATCCTTGCAGTTATCAGAATTAATTCATTATTGTTCTTACATTTATCAGAATCACTACATAATTTTTTTTTAAATTTTTATCAGTTAAGCTTTCATTTATCATTATATATTCGAAAAATACGATAAAGATATGAATTTGCTGTAACATTTATTTGCATATAAAGACGCTGTATTTCACAAAATAATGAACTATAATTAACTATAATTCTATGATTAATATTTAATTTTAGAATATCACTTACAAGAGTTTAGATTGTTGATCAACTATCTTATATATATATCTTGTTACTTCGAGCTTTTTATGAAACAGAAATATTCTAAATCTGACCCACTGAATACTATAAATAGATGTAGAAGTAGATCTTATAGAACATTAAAATAAACTCTTACAAAATATATATATTTCGACATAATTTTTGTTAATTATGAAGGGATAATACAGTTTATTCGCTTAAGTGTAGTTACATGCGCATTTTAAATGTAAATTATGTCATGAACAACCGAAATCTATGATTTTTTTAATTGTTTTATTGTTTTAAGGGACCCCCACTCCAGTTGAACATTGTGTCGATACGGTTGCCAATTGTAACGAATACGGCGCTGATTTGTGCACCTCATTAGGTTACCGAAGATGGTCGAAAGAGCATTGTCCCCGTTTCTGTGGATTTTGTGGCAAGCATTGCAATTATAATTCTAAACGGTTTCAGAAAACAGAAATAAACAACTTGTGTGCATATGAAAATTAGAATGCAATTTATTTGATTAAAAAAAGATGCAGTACATATAGAAATAAACTATGGTGGCTGATTTGTGTCATTCGTGTTTTCGTCCCGCGACCCCGCCAAGCGAAAAGTCGAGATTTAAGAAATTAAACGGCGGGTCGCGTGGCGAAAACACGCCAATTAGCGGGGGCGCGGGACGAAGTTTAATAAATACACCTTCGACCCGCGCCTCCGCTAATTAGCTTGTTTTCGCCACGCGAACCCGCCAAGCGAAAAGTCGAGAATAAAACATTTAAATGGCAGTGTCGCGGAGCGAAAACACGTTAATTAACAAGGGCGCGGGGAAAAATTGAATAAAATTAAATGTCAGCCCTCGGGGTTGCGGAGCGAGATTTAAGAAATAAAACGGTGGGACACGGAGCGAAAACATGCTAATTAGCGAGGGCGCTTGGCGAAGTTAAATAAATAAAAGTTCGCCCCGCGCCCCTGCTAATAAGCGTGTTTTGCCACGCGATCCCACCAAGCGAAAAGTCGAGAATTAACAAGTTTAAATGGCGGGACGAGGAGCGAAAACACGCGCCCCCGCTAATAAGCGACTTTTTGCTCCGCGCCCCCGCCATTTTAACTTGTTAATTCTCGACTTTTCGCTTGGTGGGGTCGCGGAGTAAAACACGAATGGCACAAATCAGCTACCATTATAAACTGTCTTTGACAAAATTTCTGATTTTTCATATAAATTTTATTTTCTAGTTTACATGGTGTAATTAATACAAATACGACACATACACAATAACTGTTTTCAGGCGGAACTATAACTCCAAAAAATGTTCCATACCTGGTGACCTCATTTCCAACACAAGGCACCACTCCTGCTCCAACAAGTAAAGGTTGGTTTGGAATATTTTATATCATTCAAAGCCATCATGATGTGTCATTTGTAAAGTAGTCACAACGACACGAAAAACGTTTGGCAACTTCAAAGGCACACTTGTTAAAGTAGTTTTCATCGGTTTGTCTTTAGTATCCTATTTATGTATTGATAACAAATACGGGGAACACATTTTTTAAAGACCACCTATTTACCAGCTACATTCAATACTTCAACAAACCTTCGACCCGCGCCTCCGCTAATTAGATTGTTTTCATCACGCGAACCCGCCAAGTGAAAAGTCGAAAATTAAAAATTTAAATTGCAGAGTCGCGGAGCGAAAACACGCTAATTAGCGAGGGCCCTGGGCGAAGTTCAATAAATTAAACGTCGGCCCGCGGGGCGCGGAGCGAGATTTAAGAAATAAAACGGCAGGGCGCGGAGCGAAAACATGATAATTAGCGAGGGTGCGGGGCGAAGTTAGATAAACAAAATTTCGCCCCGCGCCCCCGCTAAAAAGCGTGTTTTGCCACGCGATCCCACCAAGCGAAAAGTCGAGAATTAACAAGTTAAAATAGCGGGACGTGGAGCGAAAACACTGTCTTTGACGAAATTTCTGATTTTTAGAAAATTAATAAGATATAGTAGCGGACCCAATCAAATCAAAATTTCAATTCTACAGTTTCGTTTTTTTTATGAATTTTATTTTCTAGTTTACAGTTTACATGGTGTAATTAATACAAATACGACATATACAAAATAATTGTTTTTCAGGCGGAACTACGACTCCAAATAATGTTCCATACCCGGTGACCTCATTTCAAACAAATAGCACCACTCCTGCTCCAACAAGTAAAGGTTGGTTTAGAATATTTCATATCATTCAAAGCCATCATTATGTAATATTTGTTAAGTAGTCACTACGACACGTAATTTCGTTTGGTAACTTAAAAGGCACACTTGTTTAAGTAGTTTTGCTCGGTTTGTCTTCAGTAAACTATTTACGAATTGATAAGAAATACGGGGAAAACATTTTGAAAGACAACCTATTTATCAGCTACATTCAATTCGAAATCAAGCGCTATAAATATACCGTTAATTTGTGTTAAATCTAAAGTAGTATTTTTATCCTTTGCAATGATAATGCATAAGAAATGACAATTTTACGCATATAAAACAATGGGCTTAGAAAATACTAGCCATAAGATAAATATGAAGGTTGTCGTCATTTGTCATACAGCTTACTATCTTAAATTGATGAAAACGTCAAATTATACATGAACCTCACTTCCTTTGTTTTGTGTTTCGTTTCCTAGTTTCTAAGACTCAATATATTAGGAATGTGTAATGAATTAAATTTAATGAAAATTCCTTTAACATTTTGATAATAATAATAATAATAATTATAATAATAATAATAATGATCGAAGTATATAACAATGCTTCATGTGTATATGTTTCATTAAAAATACCTTTTTCATATACAATTCTTTTTTTTTGTTATGTTCAACCGAACAACAATATACACTATTTTATCATTTAAGACATGACAACAGAACTGCAAGGAAACAACACAATGTCTTTAGGTACCGAACAAACATCAACAACTTTGTGTTTCAATAAACTACACTTGTGTGAAGAATTCGATACCGTGTTGTGTTCAAATTACAAGACATGGGCAATGGATAACTGCCGGAAACATTGTGGGTTTTGTCAAGGTTTGGAAAATCATTTGTCATGTTCTTTACAATTTGATTTGAAATTCCTCTTTGCAAATTAACCATAAGCCTGTCGTGTTTATTTCAATAGACTTGTACAGATTCCTTTCTTTTCTTGGAACCGCCTTTTATCAACAGTTGGATAATTAACAAGATGAAACTTACTCAACACTTAAGAACCTTAAAAATGCTTGTATGTTCCAGCCTAGTCTATTCAGGTGTCAAAGGCTTATGACCTAGGGGTCCAGAAAGGGTAGATAAATTTGCAATATCCGTACTGGAGATGATTGATACTCGGCTTGATGCCAGCACTATTAAGTGTTGAGAATTGCGAACCGCCCAAGCCGGTGCTAAGGGGCGTGAGGGATGTTGCACTTATTCATTATCCTTCATTTACAGACTCAACCAAACCGAGTCTGCAATGTTCATGTAATATTGTTGTGATTAATGCTTCCGAGGGATCACTTTGTTTCCAGATTTTTAAACATTTACTCGACAAATAGTTCCTTAAGATTATAATTTTTAAATATAATTATATATTTCTTCGTGAATAATATTGCTTAGTATGTTCCCTCCATGCTGAATATAAATTAAAAGATAATCGAAATGTATTTTGTCAGAATCATCGACTCTGTCAACATCGCCAACCACCTGCACAGATAACATTCATAACTGTAAGGACTTTGTGCCAGACATTTGCACAGCTGCATCGTATCGAGAATGGGCTAAAGGAAATTGTGCTAAATTCTGCAATCTCTGCGGGAATTGGTGAGATTTGTATTTTTCAGAAGTGTTATCATTGCTGAAACGGAGTATGAATTTAGTTTTATATCAAGTACATGTAAGTAAATAAAACGTTATTAAAACAAATTCATAAAACGACACACCACATATTGCTTTTCCTCTACTTACATATGTTCAGTAAAAATATTTCTCGTATTTTTTCAGATGCAGTCAGTCAATTTAATGCAGTCAAATAGTTATAAGTAAACTGAAGTAAAGCAATCAGACTTCTTTCTGTTAAGGAAGAAAAAGGAGTTTGCTATATATAACGGACTTATTATTTTAGAATAGATTTTTTAAACCAATTATTTGCGTTGTTTAGTAAGTATATCCAAGTATGAAAGTACACTTTTGTGCCAAATTAATGTTTTGATATTGGGGTCCTAACTATATAAAATATATTCGTTTAAGTTAATTGTTTCTTGATACCCCCACCCCTTGCATCAGATTCTAAACCTTGTATACATTCGTTCGTTAATGACTATAAAACATTCGTTCGTTAATGACTATAAAGAAATAAACAGTTTTCAGTCAGTCGAGTTCTTCAACAGTCAAGAAAGATTTACATATGTATGTTAATTTCTTTAGCTTCCTCTGTTTCAATAATAAAGTTTGGAGTGTCCGTATCTATTCTTGTTGTGAGTGGAACACATAATAAAACAAACTTTTGACATAACATGAACAAA